>NW_026045150.1:90000-107500 GCF_943734845.2 Anopheles funestus
CACTCCAATAAGGACAACGAGTTCCGCTCGGCATCGTTTTGATTCGATCTCTCAACAACAACTCCCGGTCGACTTGGTCGACTTGGACCCACGATGTCTCCCCCCGAGCATGTCGAGCCAACTGCACCACTATTGTATTGGACAACATGTTCCCCTCGGGCATCGATGGGTTAATCATGCACCACTATTATAAAACCCTTTGACGTTTTCCCCCAAGCACGTTGATCCAGTATTACGACGGATACGGTCAACGAAATCTTGGACATCAAAGAGGTTTTCGATTGAATTTCCCCATGTTTCACAACGTACTCTTAGCGGTATCCTACGATACGTCTCACTCTATTTGTGTGTGTGCGCGTTTACGTGCGTGCGATTTATGCGGTTCACCCCTTTACTTTCAGCGCCCTGCGGTCCCAACAAAGGTCCCGAGCACGCCATTATGCACAGTGTGGAAGCGTGTTTCCCCCACGACACTAGACGGGCTGCTCGCCATAGTGTTCTATTGTGGCACGCTCCACCCTGAAGTTTGGTTTGTTGTATATCAAGGAATTGATAGGCACTCAAGAATGTGTGCATCGGCCGGGTTTAATCGTCCGACGCGCAATATGCGTTCAACTTATCGGTGTTCATGTGTCCTGCAGTTCACATTGTGACGCGCATTTAGCTGCGGTCTTCATCGATCCATGAGCCGAGTGATCCCCTGCCTAGGGTTTTATAGTAAGGTTCCCAATGTAACACAATCCCGGTGGTACGTCCAAAGACTAACTTTCTGACTAAGTTGTCTTTATTACCCAATAGTCCCAGGCCTTGTGACTTGTGGCTCATGTCTACGCCCATGGCCACCATTCGCTAAGATAGTTTTGAAGTCACTTTGAAGGCCCAGGAACAACTCTCTTAGCACATCGGTTAACCTGACGCCGCAGTCAACTCATGTGCTTGGATCGGATCGAGCTATTGAGTATTGGGCCTGCATACTCGCTCATCCGTATCCTTTGCGTACCGCCCCATGGCCCTTGTATGTCTGCACCACAGTTCCTGTTCGTTCCGTGCCTATGGCCGGATACGTATTGCACATCGGTATACCTGTCGCTACTCAGGCAACTCGTGTGCGTGGATTGGATCGAGAACATGGTGTGTGCCCCATGTTATAATTGATAGTCCATATCCACTTTATAGGTTAAAGTCATAAGTTGTGATTGCACAACCATTCTTCATAAGAGTTTAATCACTCTTCAACTAACTTTCGTTCTGGTGTCTTGGTATCAAATCGCGTAAGACACAAGATTCTACTGGCCAAATAGAATCTAGCACATTGGTTAACCTGGCGCCGCAGTCAACTCATGTGCTTGGATCGGATCGAGCTATTGAGTATTGGGCCTGCATACTCGCTCATCCGTATCCTTTGTGTACCGCCCCATGGCCCCGTCCTTAGAGTTAATGACTAATAGGCTTAACTCTTGTTTGTCTGCACCACAGTTCCCGTTCGTTCCGTGCCGTAGCCGGATACGTATTGCACACTAGTAGACACCGTAATCTGACGTATCTAACACACCACTATTGTAACTCGTCGTCGAAGGACCTTTCAAGTGCCTGATGGCCAGGGGAGCTCTTACACGGCACGGATACACAGTGATGCTCGCCCATCAAAGTGTACAACGATCGAGTTTGCTTAAGTGTCTGGGTACCTACACACCAGACACAATGCAATGGCCACGGATCCACACAAGGCACATCACATGCAGAAAGCTTCACCAGATTATGACACATACCACACTCTTGTAACTCGTCGTCGAAGGGGCGTTCAAAGTGCCTTACGGCTAGGGGAGATCTAGCACGGCACGGAGACACAGTGATGGTTGCCCATCAAAGTGTACAACGATCGAGTTTGCTTTCCGCGCAAGCGTTCTAAGTGTCTGGGTACCTACACACCAGACACAATGCAATGGCCACGGATCCACACAAGGCACATCACATGCAGAAAGCTTCACCAGATTCTGACACATACCACACACATGCAACTCGTCGTCGAAGGGGCGTTCAAGTGCCTTACGGCTAGGGGAGATCTAGCTCGGCACGGAGACACAGTGATGGTCACCCATCAAAGTGTACAACGAACGAGTTGGCTTTCAACAAATTCTGACACATAGCAAGCGAGCGACCGAGCTACACCGAAGGCAGCGCATGGTTGGTCACTCGCGGACGATCATCAGTAATGATCCTTCCGCAGGTTCACCTACGGAAACCTTGTTACGACTTTTACTTCCTCTAAATCATCAAGTTCGGTCAACTTCAGCCATGCCAGCTGCAGCTCACGAAGGAACCGCGGAAGGTAAGCCTCCAGAAACCTCACTAAATAATCCATCGGTAGTAGCGACGGGCGGTGTGTACAAAGGGCAGGGACGTAATCAGCACTAGCTAATGACTAGTGCTTACTAGAAATTCCAGGTTCATGGGGACCGTTGCAGTCCCCAATCCCGACTAGATGGGCATTTTAGTGATTTCCCGTTCCTCTCGGAATGGGGGCGCCTATTGGCGAGAACACGCTGCGACCCACATTGTAGCACGCGTGCAGCCCAGAACATCTAAGGGCATCACGGACCTGTTATCGCTCATTCTCAGCTTGCTAAACACAAGTTGTCCCGCTAAGCAGGGCAAACGTAGCCGACGACCGCCCGTGAAGGCGCCGCCCGGCTGTAACGTCAGGTGCGCCCGGAGGCGCACTGCTGACAGCGTTCTAGTTAGCATGTTTGAGTCACGTTCGTTATCGGAATTAACCAGACAAATCATTCCACGAACTAAGAACGGCCATGCACCACTACCCTTAAATTTGAGAAAGAGCTATCAATCTGTCTTACCTCGATAAGTTTGGACCTGGTAAATTTTCCCGTGTTGAGTCAAATTAAGCCGCAAGCTCCACTTCTTGTGGTGCCCTTCCGTCAATTCCTTTAAGTTTCAACTTTGCAACCATACTTCCCCCGGAACCCGATTTTGGTTTCCCGGAAGCGACTGAGAGCACCGAATAGGGGTAGCGTCTCCCAATTGCTAATTGGCATCGTTTACGGTTAGAACTAGGGCGGTATCTAATCGCCTTCGATCCTCTAACTTTCGTTCTTGATTAAAGAAAGCATCCATGGCAAACGCTTTCGCTTCAGTTGGTCCTACGACGGTCTACGAATTTCACCTCTCGCGCCGTAATACCAATGCCCCCAACTACTTCTGTTAATCATTACCTCTAGGTTTCTGACAAACCAACGAAATCGTATAAACCGAGGTCATATTCCATTATTCCATGCAAGATTATTCTCGGCCAACGCCAACCCCACGGGGGGGCCGGACGCTTTGTCTTAGCCTGCTTTGAGCACTCTAATTTGTTCAAGGTAAATGTGAGTATCTTGAGCACCATGAGGAGCCCGTGCCGGAGTTAACCGGTAGCACGGTACTCGTTCACAGAGTAACGCCCAAGTACACCATTGTGAGTCGCAGCCGTGAGCGCGCGCACGAACGGCCCCGGCGTGTAACCGGGCGCCCGTGGCGGTCACGTGTCTGGACGGGCAATCAACTTCGAACGTTTTAACCGCAACAACTTTAATATACGCTAGTGGAGCTGGAATTACCGCGGCTGCTGGCACCAGACTTGCCCTCCACTTGATCCTTGTTGAAGGATTTATACTCAACTCATTCCAATTATGGACCATCGTTAGAGAGGTCCATATTGTTATTTCTCGTCACTACCTCCCCGTACTGGGATTGGGTAATTTACGCGCCTGCTGCCTTCCTTGGATGTGGTAGCCATTTCTCAGGCTCCCTCTCCGGAATCGAACCCTGATTCCCCGTTACCCGTCGCAACCATGGTAGTCCTCTACACTACCATCAATAGTTGATAGGGCAGACATTTGAAAGATCTGTCGTCAGTCGACAAGCGACCATACGATCTGCGTCCTTATCCAGACTTCAACTCAAGCCGCCCGGAGGCGATTGGTTTAACTAATAAGTGCACCAGTTCAGCTACCCGCGAGGGCAACAGTCCCGGCATGTTGCATGTATTAGCTCTGGATTTTCCACAGTTATCCAAGTAACTAGTGGTAGGATGATCTTGTGAATTATAGCTGTTATACTGAGCCTTATGCGGTTTCACATTCATTTATGTTTGTACTTAGACATGCATGGCTTAACCTTTGAGACAAGCGTATATTACTGGTAGGATCAACCAGAATTCGTTCCACTACAGACACACACTCGCTTAGTGGGAAATAAATTTCCACACAACTCTCTCTCTCTAGAACCATATGGAATGGCTCTTTGGTGTTGGGTAAGGCACCAATTTGTTGGGGTGTAACGGTCACCACCAACTTTAAGTTTGTTAGGGCACAACGGAAACCACTAACTAAACTTTAGGAAACTAAATTTCCTCACACATTATCTCTCACCATATTAGCACTAGGTGCTATCCACGATTGTACAACGTTTCAACTCTTGAATCGACCGTAGGGCCGCGGAATTGCTTCCGGGCCCCTATTCTCGCTATTAATTGTTCATCTCTTTCAATACATCGAGTTCGTTCCATTGGGTAGTTCGCATGGCGAACGTTTTGATGCAGCCCCCTGGGGGACCACGGCACTTTACACCGGGTATGGTGTATGCGCAACCTACAGATAACAATAAACCCCTTATGCGTGTGTAAACCGATGTTGGGCTGCTCAACATCTTTCATGGTTACATCACTTGCACCAGAACCCACGGTGCCGATTTGGTAATATGTTGTACATTTACTCTCAAGATGTACGCTTCGGCCCCTTATTCAGGGGCTCAAGCTATTACCAGCAAGAACAATCCTCATCCAGACTTGAACTCGAAACACCTGGAGGCGAACGGTTTAACTAATAAGTGCACCAGTCTTGAATCCATGCGTCGGTGGAAACAATGCCGGCGTGTTGCATGTATTAGCTCTGAACTTAGCGAGTGATTGCCTTGCAGCTGTCATACTGAGCGTAGAGCGTGATTATCGCTCACTTGAACCATGTTGAATGGCTCTTTGGTGTAGGGTAAGGCACCAATTTGTTGGGGCGTAACGGTCACCACCAACTTAAGACTTGCTTATAGGTATTTCAACGTTTTCAACTCTTAAATCGACCGTGTTTCATTATCATCTCTTCTTCTTATTAAATGCATAGAGTTCGTTCCATTGGGTAGTTCGCGTGGCGAACGGTTTGATGCAGCCCCCCCGGGGGGGACCACGGCACTTTACACCGGGCATGGTGTATGCGCAACCTACAGATCACCAATATATTTGTGATCGATAATGCACACTTCTTACACGACTGACCAGTCGACAGCGCTGCCTTCCTATTATGCGTGTGTAAACCGATGTTGGGCTGCTCAACATCTTTCACGGTTACATCACTTGCACCCGAACCCATGGTGCCGATTTGGTAATATGTTGTACATGGTCTCAAGATGTACGCTTCGACCCCTTATTCAGGGGCTCAAGCTATTACCAGCAAGATCAATCCTCATCCAGACTTGAACTCGAAACACCCGGAGGCGAACGGTTTAACTAATAAGTGCACCAGTCTTGAATCCATGCGTCGGTGGAAACAATGCCGGCATGTTGCATGTATTAGCTCTGAACATAGCGAGTGATTGCCTTGTAGCTGTCGAACTGAGCGTAGAATGTGATTATCGCTCACTTGAAAGGGTCAAGCCCTTTCGAGTCGTCCGGTTTTTACGCCAGACGACTCGGTTCACCATCTTTCGGGAAGGGACCGTCTCGGTCGCAAGCTGCTCCGGTCCCTAAACAACCTGCGACAAATGATAGGAAATGCCGACATCAACACGTGTTCAGTTTGGTTTATCGCTCATAGGTCTTTTTGACCATCGATCCCTGATTATAACTCTCAATTAAACAGTCAGGAGAGTAAGGCATGCCCATCGATATCTCATCGACAGGCGATACCGCAAGAACGGCCAACGACACATCAGGTGATCGATTATTGCTACGACTTTTGCTTAATCGTTTCCACTCCTTAGAGAAAGAAACCCCCGGGGACCGTCTCGGTCGCAAGCTGCTCCGGTCCCTAAACAACCTGCGACAAATGATAGGAAATGCCGACATCAATACGTGTTCAGTTTGGTTTATCGCTCATTGGTCTGTTTGACCATCGATCCCTGATTAAACTCTCAGTAATCCAGTCGGGAGAGTAAGGCATGCCCATCGATATCTCATCGACAGGCGATACCGCTTGAACGGCCAACGACACATCAGAGGATCGTATCTTGCTACAACTTTTGCTTAATCGTTTCTTCTCCTTGGAGAAAGAAACCCCCGGGGACCGTCTCGGCCGCAAGCTGCTCCGGTCCCTAAACAACCTGCGGCATCAAATGATAGGAAAAGCCGACATCAATACGTGTTCAGTTTGGTTTATCGCTCATTGGTCTGTTTGACCATCGATCCCTGATTAATACTCTCAATTAGAAGGTCGGTAGAGTAAGGCATGCCCATCGATATCTCATCGACAGGCGATACCGCATGAACGGCCAACGACACATCAGAGGATCGTATCTTGCTACAACTCTTGCTTAATAGTTTCCACTCCTTGGAGAAAGAAACCCCCGGGGACCGTCTCGGCCGCAAGTTGCTCCGGTCCCTAAACAACCTGCGGCATCAAATGATAGGAAAAGCCGACATCAATACGTGTTCAGTTTGGTTTATCGCTCATAGGTCTGTTTGACCATCGATCCTAGAATTCAACTTTCGAGTAAGGCATGCCCGTCGATATCTCATCGATAGGCGATACCGGTAGAACGGCCAACGACACAAATGTAGGATCGCATTTACTCTTCCTTGGATGGATAACCAATACCCTAGGACCTTTTCATCGCGAGCTGCTCCGGTCCTCAAACAACTCGCGAACCACCGATAGGATGATATTAGGAATGGCCGACTTTCATCCTTTAACTCTCAGTTCTGCTTACCAAAACATAGGTACTTGGACCTTAAAGACCACTATATGTTCCCCGATCGGGGGCAATCGGAACGTCTATCCATCATCAACATCGTTTCACTCATTCCGAACCACCAAATTGGACAGACAGTACCATATTCACCAACCGATTGCTTCAACTTCGCAAACTGTATGGTAAGTTCTACTAATTTCACATCTTACCATCGACTAATAGTGCATAAATCCACTTGGAAATCACTTTTCCTTGGTCCTCGGACCTTCTACGACAACGTCCAACAAATATCCGAAGTCGTTTCCCAACTTAGACCAAGCATTTCGTATCTTTACTTCTAATCGATTTTTTCTCTCATAATTGACGATCAAAATCTAAAAACCACATTTTGAGCCAGAAGCAGTCGTCCGATCGTCCTGGGGGTAGTCTCAATCGATTTAGAAGGGCCCAATTCATAAAGATACGTACTCAGTCAAATTCATGCTTCTGGCTCACCTACCCCCTATATAGAAAACGAAAGCGTACAGGCGTGGAAAACGTGCCATTTTTCTCCATCACGGACTTTTTTTTTTCTCGTTGCACCGACTCTAGTAAAAAAGTGAAATTTTTTACTAGTTACCAACTTTTGCAAATTATCATCGGATATCACTTTTCATGGTCTATAGTAAGTTCTTATCACGTTTTAGTAGTTTTTGAAAAAAAAATTTTTTTGAACTTTTCAAAATTTTTCAAAACAAAGTTTTTGTAGGCGGTTTTGTGTATGGAGGGTTACTAGTCTCGGGGTCACTGTTTGACCAAAAAACCACTATATATCATTCGAAAGGTAATTTCAAGGGCTACAAAAAATTGTTCTACGACACCCCCTTCCGACGTCTAGTATTCGAGTTATTGGCCAAAAACCATTACTTGAGCGATTTTTCGTTCAGGGTACCCGACTCTAGTAAAAAAGTGAAATTTTTCTCGATTGACCAAGTGTTGCAAATGACCATCGGATTTCACTTTTTATGGTCTATAGTGAGTTCTGATCACGATTTGGTACTTTTTGAAAAAATTTTTTTGACGCACTTTTCAAAATTTTGCAAAACCAAAACTTTTTAGGCGGTTTTGTGTATGGAGGGTTACTAGTCTCGGGGTCACTTTTTGACCAAAAAACCACTATATATCATTCGAAAGGTAATTTCAAGGGCTACAAAAAATTGTTCTACGGCACCCCCCTCCGACGTCTAGTATTCGAGTTATTGGCCAAAAACCGCAACTATAGCGGTTTTTCGTACAGGGTACCCGACTCTAGTAAAATGATGCGATTTTTACTAGTCTAGGAACTTTTTGGTCAAAAAATCAAGTATATGTCATTCGATAGATAATTTCAAGGGCTACAAAAAATTGTTCTACGGCACCCCCCTCCGACGTCTAGTATTCGAGTTATTGGCCAAAAACCGCAACTATAGCGGTTTTTCGTACAGGGTACCCGACTCTAGTAAAATGATGCGATTTTTACTAGTCTAGGAACTTTTTGGTCAAAAAATCAAGTATATGTCATTCGATAGATAATTTCAAGGGCTACCAAAAATTGTTCTACGGCACCCCCCTCCGACGCCTAGTATTCGAGTTATTAGCCAAAAACCGCAACTATAGCGGTTTTTCGTCCAGGGTACCCGACTCTAGTAAAATGATGCGATTTTTACTAGTCTAGGGAACTTTTTGGCCAAAAATCAAGTATATGTCATTCGATAGATAATTTCAAGGGCTACCAAAAATTGTTCCACGACACCCCCCTGCGACGTCTAGTATTCGAGTTATTAGCCAAAAACCGCAATTATAGCGGTTTTTCGTCCAGGGTACCCGACTCTAGTAAAATGATGCGATTTTTACTAGTCTAGGGAACTTTTTGGCCAAAAATCAAGTATATGTCATTCGATAGATAATTTCAAGGGCTACCAAAAATTGTTCCACGACACCCCCCTGCGACGTCTAGTATTCGAGTTATTAGCCAAAAACCGCAATTATAGCGGTTTTTCGTCCAGGGTACCCGACTCTAGTAAAATGATGCGATTTTTACTAGTCTAGGGAACTTTTTGGCCAAAAATCAAGTATATGTCATTCGATAGATAATTTCAAGGGCTACCAAAAATTGTTCCATGACACCCCCCTGCGACGTCTAGTATTCGAGTTATGGGCCAAAAACCATTCATACTTGAGCATTTTGCTCATTTTGCCTGTACGGGTACCGGGGACTAGTAAAATCAGGCCAATTTTACTAGAGTAGGGGTCCTTTTTGGTCAAAAAAACAACTTTTGCTCGTTCGATAGGGAATCGATAGGGCAACAAAAAATCGTTCTACGACCCCCCCTTCCGATGTCTAGTATTCGAGTTATGGGCCAAAAACAGTTTATAGCTAATTTTTCACTCGATTTTTCACCAAGTATCGCACATTACTCCGGTTCTATGCATTGGATCGTCAATCTTTAAGATTTTATGGGTAGTTCCAACTGTTTGCTACATTTCATCCATACATCACGAACCGATTCAATGTCTGTGGTAGAAGTTATTAGAGGAATAAAAAAATTTACCCTTGGCTTTGGACCGTACAAGTTTACCCATTTGTGGCCCGTATTTGCCCCATAGCTCCGCCGGTATCCAAGATATCGCCACACTTTCTTCTGGCCATGGGTAGATGGCACTTGTGGCTAGATTTCTTCCATGCACCACTAATCGCTACCATGTCTGTGGCCGGAGCTATTCACGAAAGCGCCTCGCGCACTTGGTCGGATTTTTGGTCCAACTTCACCATTTTTGGCCCATATTTGCCCCATAGCTCCGCCGGTATCCAAGATAGCGCCACACTTTCTTCTGGCCATGGGTAGATGGCACTTGTGGCTAGATTTCTTCCATGCACCACTAATCGCTACCATGTCTGTGGCCGGAGCTATTCGACGAACAACCATCGCATTTACCTAGGTACTTTTTCGGATTTTTGGTCCAACTTGCACCATTTTTGGCCCATATTTGCCCCATAGCTCCGCCGGTATCCAAGATATGGCCACACTTTCTTCTGGCCATGGGTAGATGGCACTTGTGGCTAGATTTCTTCCATGCACCACTAATCGCTACCATGTCTGTGGCCGGAGCTATTCACGAAAGCGCCTCGCGCACTTGGTCGGATTTTTGGTCCAACTTGCACCATTTTTGGCCCATATTTGCCCCATAGCTCCGCCGGTATCCAAGATATGGCCACACTTTCTTCTGGCCATGGGTAGATGGCACTTGTGGCTAGATTTCTTCCATGCACCACTAATCGCTACCATGTCTGTGGCCGGAGCTATTCGACGAACAACCATCGCATTTACCTAGGTACTTTTTCGGATTTTTGGTCCAACTTGCACCATTTTTGGCCCATATTTGCCCCATAGCTCCGCCGGTATCCAAGATATGGCCACACTTTCTTCTGGCCATGGGTAGATGGCACTTGTGGCTAGATTTCTTCCATGCACCACTAATCGCTACCATGTCTGTGGCCGGAGCTATTCACGAAAGCGCCTCGCGCACTTGGTCGGATTTTTGGTCCACCTGGCACCATTGTTGGCCCGTATTTGCCCCATAGCTCCGCCGGTATCCAAGATATGGCCACACTTTCTTCTGGCCATGGGTAGATGGCACTTGTGGCTAGATTTCTTCCATGCACCACTAATCGCTACCATGTCTGTGGCCGGAGCTATTCACGAAAGCGCCTCGCGCACTTGGTCGGATTTTTGGTCCACCTGGCACCATTGTTGGCCCGTATTTGCCCCATAGCTCCGCCGGTATCCAAGATATGGCCACACTTTGTTCTGGCCATGGGTAGATGGCACTTGTGGCTAGATTTCTTCCATGCACCACTAATCGCTACCATGTCTCTGGCCGGAGCTATTCGACGAACAACCATCGCATTTACCTAGGTACTTTTTCGGATTTTTGGTCCAACTTGCACCATTTTTGGCCCATATTTGCCCCATAGCTCCGCCGGTATCCAAGATATGGCCACACTTTCTTCTGGCCATGGGTAGATGGCACTTGTGGCTAGATTTCTTCCATGCACCACTAATCGCTACCATGTCTGTGGCCGGAGCTATTCACGAAAGCGCCTCGCGCACTTGGTCGGATTTTTGGTCCACCTGGCACCATTGTTGGCCCGTATTTGCCCCATAGCTCCGCCGGTATCCAAGATATGGCCACACTTTCTTCTGGCCATGGGTAGATGGCACTTGTGGCTAGATTTCTTCCATGCACTACTAATCGCTACCATGTCTCTGGCCGGAGCTATTCACGAAAGCGCCTCGCGCACTTGGTCGGATTTTTGGTCCAACTTGCACCATTTTTGGCCCATATTTGCCCCATAGCTCCGCCGGTATCCAAGATATGGCCACACTTTCTTCTGGCCATGGGTAGATGGCACTTGTGGCTAGATTTCTTCCATGCACCACTAATCGCTACCATGTCTGTGGCCGGAGCTATTCACGAAAGCGCCTCGCGCACTTGGTCGGATTTTTGGTCCAACTTGCACCATTTTTGGCCCATATTTGCCCCATAGCTCCGCCGGTATCCAAGATATGGCCACACTTTCTTCTGGCCATGGGTAGATGGCACTTGTGGCTAGATTTCTTCCATGCACCACTAATCGCTACCATGTCTGTGGCCGGAGCTATTCGACGAACAACCATCGCATTTACCTAGGTACTTTTTCGGATTTTTGGTCCAACTTGCACCATTTTTGGCCCATATTTGCCCCATAGCTCCGCCGGTATCCAAGATATGGCCACACTTTCTTCTGGCCATGGGTAGATGGCACTTGTGGCTAGATTTCTTCCATGCACCACTAATCGCTACCATGTCTGTGGCCGGAGCTATTCACGAAAGCGCCTCGCGCACTTGGTCGGATTTTTGGTCCACCTGGCACCATTGTTGGCCCGTATTTGCCCCATAGCTCCGCCGGTATCCAAGATATGGCCACACTTTCTTCTGGCCATGGGTAGATGGCACTTGTGGCTAGATTTCTTCCATGCACTACTAATCGCTACCATGTCTGTGGCCGGAGCTATTCACGAAAGCGCCTCGCGCACTTGGTCGGATTTTTGGTCCAACTTGCACCATTTTTGGCCCATATTTGCCCCATAGCTCCGCCGGTATCCAAGATATGGCCACACTTTCTTCTGGCCATGGGTAGATGGCACTTGTGGCTAGATTTCTTCCATGCACCACTAATCGCTACCATGTCTGTGGCCGGAGCTATTCACGAAAGCGCCTCGCGCACTTGGTCGGATTTTTGGTCCACCTGGCACCATTGTTGGCCCGTATTTGCCCCATAGCTCCGCCGGTATCCAAGATATGGCCACACTTTGTTCTGGCCATGGGTAGATGGCACTTGTGGCTAGATTTCTTCCATGCACCACTAATCGCTACCATGTCTCTGGCCGGAGCTATTCGACGAACAACCATCGCATTTACCTAGGTACTTTTTCGGATTTTTGGTCCAACTTGTACCATTTTTGGCCCATATTTGCCCCATAGCTCCGCCGGTATCCAAGATATGGCCACACTTTCTTCTGGCCATGGGTAGATGGCACTTGTGGCTAGATTTCTTCCATGCACCACTAATCGCTACCATGTCTGTGGCCGGAGCTATTCACGAAAGCGCCTAGCGCACTTGGTCGGATTTTTGGTCCAACTTCACCATTTTTGGCCCATATTTGCCCCATAGCTCCGCCGGTATCCAAGATATGGCCACACTTTCTTCTGGCCATGGGTAGATGGCACTTGTGGCTAGATTTCTTCCATGCACCACTAATCGCTACCATGTCTGTGGCCGGAGCTATTCGACGAACAACCATCGCATTTACCTAGGTACTTTTTCGGATTTTTGGTCCAACTTGCACCATTTTTGGCCCGTATTTGCCCCATAGCTCCGCCGGTATCCAAGATAGCGCCACACTTTCTTCTGGCCATGGGTAGATGGCACTTGTGGCTAGATTTCTTCCATGCACCACTAATCGCTACCATGTCTGTGGCCGGAGCTATTCACGAAAGCGCCTAGCGCACTTGGTCGGATTTTTGGTCCAACTTCACCATTTTTGGCCCATATTTGCCCCATAGCTCCGCCGGTATCCAAGATATGGCCACACTTTCTTCTGGCCATGGGTAGATGGCACTTGTGGCTAGATTTCTTCCATGCACCACTAATCGCTACCATGTCTGTGGCCGGAGCTATTCGACGAACAACCATCGCATTTACCTAGGTACTTTTTCGGATTTTTGGTCCAACTTGCACCATTTTTGGCCCGTATTTGCCCCATAGCTCCGCCGGTATCCAAGATAGCGCCACACTTTCTTCTGGCCATGGGTAGATGGCACTTGTGGCTAGATTTCTTCCATGCACCACTAATCGCTACCATGTCTGTGGCCGGAGCTATTCACGAAAGCGTCTCGCGCACTTGGTCGGATTTTTGGTCCAACTTCACCATTTTTGGCCCATATTTGCCCCATAGCTCCGCCGGTATCCAAGATATGGCCACACTTTCTTCTGGCCATGGGTAGATGGCACTTGTGGCTAGATTTCTTCCATGCACCACTAATCGCTACCATGTCTGTGGCCGGAGCTATTCGACGAACAACCATCGCATTTACCTAGGTACTTTTTCGGATTTTTGGTCCAACTTGCACCATTTTTGGCCCATATTTGCCCCATAGCTCCGCCGGTATCCAAGATATGGCCACACTTTCTTCTGGCCATGGGTAGATGGCACTTGTGGCTAGATTTCTTCCATGCACCACTAATCGCTACCATGTCTCTGGCCGGAGCTATTCGACGAACAACCATCGCATTCACCTTCTCGTTGCACTTCTTCGGGAATTTGGTGCAACCAAGTTTTCACTATAACTTGGTCATTTTCCGTCCATCGGACATGCGGTTTTGGGTGTCGATACTTGACACCGCGCGCTACAATATGTTCCTCCACGACCATGTGGTCCGATGCTTCCAACAGGAGCTATTCGAGGAGTACCGATTTTTCACCATTAAAAATGCTCAATTTTGCACCAACTTTTGCCTATAACTCAGGCTGTATCGATCGGATCTTCAATCTTGAAAAAGTTTTGGATAGGTGGCACCAAATGCTACATTTCGTTCTTCCACGTCAACTTTGTCCGATGTCTAGCAAAAAAGTTATTCGCGAACCAAGTCCAGAACCCATGCAATGGCTGCCCTCATTGCATACATCACGGCGGTTAACTCTCGTTACTCTATACCGTGGACTTGGTACTTTTTCAGGCATTCGTTGCTACTTCTCGGTTCATGATATTCGTTTACGGTCTTCACTAGGGCATTTGGTGCTCCTTATCGGTTCATGATATTCGTTTACGGTCTTCACTAGGGCATTTGGTGCTCCTTATCGGTTCATGATATTCGTTTACGGTCTTCACTAGGGCATTTGGTGCTCCTTATCGGTTCATGATATTCGTTTACGGTCTTCACTAGGGCATTTGGTGCTCCTTATCGGTTCATGATATTCGTTTACGGTCTTCACTAGGGCATCTGGTAATGGGCTTCCCACTTTCTACTGATCGATCCATACTCACTTGCGTGCACCTAGCCTAGGAAGGTTTCCTATGGCTTCCCATCTTTCTACTGATCGATCCATACTCACTTGCGTGCACCTAGCCTAGGAAGGTTTCCTATGGCTTCCCATCTTTCTACTGATCGATCCATACTCACTTGCGTGCACCTAGCCTAGGAAGGTTTCCTATGGCTTCCCATCTTTCTACTGATCGATCCATACTCACTTGCGTGCACCTAGCCTAGGAAGGTTTCCTATGGCTTCCCATCTTTCTACTGATCGATCCATACTCACTTGCGTGCACCTAGCCTAGGAAGGTTTCCTATGGCTTCCCATCTTTCTACTGATCGATCCATACTCACTTGCGTGCACCTAGCCTAGGAAGGTTTCCTATGGCTTCCCATCTTTCTACTGATCGATCCATACTCACTTGCGTGCACCTAGCCTAGGAAGGTTTCCTATGGCTTCCCATCTTTCTACTGATCGATCCATACTCACTTGCGTGCACCTAGCCTAGGAAGGTTTCCTATGGCTTCCCATCTTTCTACTGATCGATCCATACTCACTTGCGTGCACCTAGCCTAGGAAGGTTTCCTATGGCTTCCCATCTTTCTACTGATCGATCCATACTCACTTGCGTGCACCTAGCCTAGGAAGGTTTCCTATGGCTTCCCATCTTTCTACTGATCGATCCATACTCACTTGCGTGCACCTAGCCTAGGAAGGTTTCCTTGGGCTTCCCATCTTTCTACTGATCGATCCATACTCACTTGCGTGCACCTAGCCTAGGAAGGTTTCCTATGGCTTCCCATCTTTCTACTGATCGATCCATACTCACTTGCGTGCACCTAGCCTAGGAAGGTTTCCTATGGCTTCCCATCTTTCTACTGATCGATCCATACTCACTTGCGTGCACCTAGCCTAGGAAGGTTTCCTATGGCTTCCCATCTTTCTACTGATCGATCAATACTCCCTTGCGTGCACCTAGCCTAGGAAGGTTTCCTATGGCTTCCCATCTTTCTACTGATCGATCCATACTCACTTGCGTGCACCTAGCCTAGGAAGGTTTCCTATGGCTTCCCATCTTTCTACTGATCGATCCATACTCACTTGCGTGCACCTAGCCTAGGAAGGTTTCCTATGGCTTCCCATCTTTCTACTGATCGATCCATACTCACTTGCGTGCACCTAGCCTAGGAAGGTTTCCTTGGGCTTCCCATCTTTCTACTGATCGATCCATACTCACTTGCGTGCACCTAGCCTAGGAAGGTTTCCCTTTGGTACCGACTTCCATCTACGCACTCGATATAACCTAGGTACTTGGTACCGATGATGGTTAACACTCAAGCATTTCTTGCATCCTGCGTGCAAGGTACCAATTTTCACTTCTCAGGTGCGTTTATGAGCCCGCATTAATCCAATATCGCTCTGATGGCCTTTCTTATTATTTCATCCGATAGCCCTTGCCAAAAGCTACCAAAAGTTCCTCCACGGCCATGTGCTCCGACGCTTAGTTTAGGAAATATTCGAAAAAATTCAAAATAGGAAGCATTTTCTTATTGGAAAATCACCTTAAATCGATGGCCATTTTTTGGGCAAAAACTTTAACGTCTTCCCGACTTTGCGGGAATTGCGAATTTTAGGCACCCAGAGAAAATCTTTTACTTTAAGGGGGCGGCCGCGAAGTTGCCCAAAGTCTCGGACACAAAAATTCTCAAGTTCCCCACTCTAGTAAATCGCCCTATGAGTATCTCCTGGCCCGCGAGCTCTGCGAGCGGGCCAGCTTCGGCGATTTTTGCCTTTTCGCCTAGGCGGTTCTTCTACGAAATTGGTCCACAGCTTTTGCTCAGAAAGCTAGCATTTGTTGCAACAGTTAGGTACTTGGTACCACATTTTGGTATCCATTTGGGCATTTGTGGCAACTACTCGGTACTTTGGCCCACATTTCGCTCTACTCGGGCTTCTATGGTGGTACTTGTCGGTACTTCTGGCCAACTTAGGCCAATTGGGTGCAACTTGTGGGTACTCTGTGGGTACTTTAGGGCGTATTGTGTCTTTCGGGTGAACCTTCGCTATACTTCATGGGTACTGATGGCCAACTTAGGAACATTCAGTGCAACCTTTGGGCCTAAGGAAATTTGTCCAACTCTTTGGACTTAGAAAATTTTCTGGACTTAGAAAATTTTCTGGACTTGTAAAAATTTTCAAATGTTCAATTTGGCCCACATTTCGCTCTACTCGGGCCTCTATGGTGCTACTTGGCGGTACTTTTGGCCAACTTAGGCCAATTGGGTGCTCTTTGTGGGTACTCTATCGGTACTTTTGGCCAACTTAGGCCAATGGGGTGCTATATGTGGGTGCTCTATCGGTACTTTTGGCCATGTTAGGCCCATTCGGTGCTATTTGTGGGTACTCTATCGGTACTTTTGGCCATGTTAGGCCCATTCGGTGCTATTTGTGGGTACTCTATCAGTACTTTTGGCCAACTTAGGCCAACTCAGTGCTACTTGTGGGTACTCTATCGGTACTTTTGGCCAACTTAGGCCAACGCGGTGCTATTTGTGGGTACTCTATCGGTACTTTTGGCCAACTTAGGCCCATTCGGTGCTATTTGTGGGTACTCTATCGGTACTTTTGGCCAACATAGGCCAATTGGGTGCTCTTTGTGGGTACTCTATCGGTACTTTTGGCCATGTTAGGCCCATTCGGTGCTATTTGTGGGTACTCTATCAGTACTTTTGGCCAACTTAGGCCAACTCAGTGCTACTTGTGGGTACTCTATCGGTACTTTTGGCCAACTTAGGCCAACGCGGTGCTATTTGTGAGTACTCTATCGGTACTTTTGGCCATCTTAGGCCCATTCGGTGCTATTTGTGGGTACTCTATCGGTACTTTTGGCCAACATAGGCCAATTGGGTGCTACTTGTGGGTGCTCTATCGGTACTTTTGGCCAACTTAGG
>NW_026045150.1:120000-132500 GCF_943734845.2 Anopheles funestus
ATCGCTCATAGGTCTTTTTGACCATCGATCCCTGATTATAACTCTCAATTAAACAGTCAGGAGAGTAAGGCATGCCCATCGATATCTCATCGACAGGCGATACCGCAAGAACGGCCAACGACACATCAGGTGATCGATTATTGCTACGACTTTTGCTTAATCGTTTCCACTCCTTAGAGAAAGAAACCCCCGGGGACCGTCTCGGTCGCAAGCTGCTCCGGTCCCTAAACAACCTGCGACAAATGATAGGAAATGCCGACATCAATACGTGTTCAGTTTGGTTTATCGCTCATTGGTCTGTTTGACCATCGATCCCTGATTAAACTCTCAGTAATCCAGTCGGGAGAGTAAGGCATGCCCATCGATATCTCATCGACAGGCGATACCGCTTGAACGGCCAACGACACATCAGAGGATCGTATCTTGCTACAACTTTTGCTTAATCGTTTCTTCTCCTTGGAGAAAGAAACCCCCGGGGACCGTCTCGGCCGCAAGCTGCTCCGGTCCCTAAACAACCTGCGGCATCAAATGATAGGAAAAGCCGACATCAATACGTGTTCAGTTTGGTTTATCGCTCATTGGTCTGTTTGACCATCGATCCCTGATTAATACTCTCAATTAGAAGGTCGGTAGAGTAAGGCATGCCCATCGATATCTCATCGACAGGCGATACCGCATGAACGGCCAACGACACATCAGAGGATCGTATCTTGCTACAACTCTTGCTTAATAGTTTCCACTCCTTGGAGAAAGAAACCCCCGGGGACCGTCTCGGCCGCAAGTTGCTCCGGTCCCTAAACAACCTGCGGCATCAAATGATAGGAAAAGCCGACATCAATACGTGTTCAGTTTGGTTTATCGCTCATAGGTCTGTTTGACCATCGATCCTAGAATTCAACTTTCGAGTAAGGCATGCCCGTCGATATCTCATCGATAGGCGATACCGGTAGAACGGCCAACGACACAAATGTAGGATCGCATTTACTCTTCCTTGGATGGATAACCAATACCCTAGGACCTTTTCATCGCGAGCTGCTCCGGTCCTCAAACAACTCGCGAACCACCGATAGGATGATATTAGGAATGGCCGACTTTCATCCTTTAACTCTCAGTTCTGCTTACCAAAACATAGGTACTTGGACCTTAAAGACCACTATATGTTCCCCGATCGGGGGCAATCGGAACGTCTATCCATCATCAACATCGTTTCACTCATTCCGAACCACCAAATTGGACAGACAGTACCATATTCACCAACCGATTGCTTCAACTTCGCAAACTGTATGGTAAGTTCTACTAATTTCACATCTTACCATCGACTAATAGTGCATAAATCCACTTGGAAATCACTTTTCCTTGGTCCTCGGACCTTCTACGACAACGTCCAACAAATATCCGAAGTCGTTTCCCAACTTAGACCAAGCATTTCGTATCTTTACTTCTAATCGATTTTTTCTCTCATAATTGACGATCAAAATCTAAAAACCACATTTTGAGCCAGAAGCAGTCGTCCGATCGTCCTGGGGGTAGTCTCAATCGATTTAGAAGGGCCCAATTCATAAAGATACGTACTCAGTCAAATTCATGCTTCTGGCTCACCTACCCCCTATATAGAAAACGAAAGCGTACAGGCGTGGAAAACGTGCCATTTTTCTCCATCACGGACTTTTTTTTTCTCGTTGCACCGACTCTAGTAAAAAAGTGAAATTTTTTACTAGTTACCAACTTTTGCAAATTATCATCGGATATCACTTTTCATGGTCTATAGTAAGTTCTTATCACGTTTTAGTAGTTTTTGAAAAAAAAATTTTTTTGAACTTTTCAAAATTTTTCAAAACAAAGTTTTTGTAGGCGGTTTTGTGTATGGAGGGTTACTAGTCTCGGGGTCACTGTTTGACCAAAAAACCACTATATATCATTCGAAAGGTAATTTCAAGGGCTACAAAAAATTGTTCTACGACACCCCCTTCCGACGTCTAGTATTCGAGTTATTGGCCAAAAACCATTACTTGAGCGATTTTTCGTTCAGGGTACCCGACTCTAGTAAAAAAGTGAAATTTTTCTCGATTGACCAAGTGTTGCAAATGACCATCGGATTTCACTTTTTATGGTCTATAGTGAGTTCTGATCACGATTTGGTACTTTTTGAAAAAATTTTTTTGACGCACTTTTCAAAATTTTGCAAAACCAAAACTTTTTAGGCGGTTTTGTGTATGGAGGGTTACTAGTCTCGGGGTCACTTTTTGACCAAAAAACCACTATATATCATTCGAAAGGTAATTTCAAGGGCTACAAAAAATTGTTCTACGGCACCCCCCTCCGACGTCTAGTATTCGAGTTATTGGCCAAAAACCGCAACTATAGCGGTTTTTCGTACAGGGTACCCGACTCTAGTAAAATGATGCGATTTTTACTAGTCTAGGAACTTTTTGGTCAAAAAATCAAGTATATGTCATTCGATAGATAATTTCAAGGGCTACAAAAAATTGTTCTACGGCACCCCCCTCCGACGTCTAGTATTCGAGTTATTGGCCAAAAACCGCAACTATAGCGGTTTTTCGTACAGGGTACCCGACTCTAGTAAAATGATGCGATTTTTACTAGTCTAGGAACTTTTTGGTCAAAAAATCAAGTATATGTCATTCGATAGATAATTTCAAGGGCTACAAAAAATTGTTCTACGGCACCCCCCTCCGACGCCTAGTATTCGAGTTATTAGCCAAAAACCGCAACTATAGCGGTTTTTCGTCCAGGGTACCCGACTCTAGTAAAATGATGCGATTTTTACTAGTCTAGGGAACTTTTTGGCCAAAAATCAAGTATATGTCATTCGATAGATAATTTCAAGGGCTACCAAAAATTGTTCCACGACACCCCCCTGCGACGTCTAGTATTCGAGTTATTAGCCAAAAACCGCAATTATAGCGGTTTTTCGTCCAGGGTACCCGACTCTAGTAAAATGATGCGATTTTTACTAGTCTAGGGAACTTTTTGGCCAAAAATCAAGTATATGTCATTCGATAGATAATTTCAAGGGCTACCAAAAATTGTTCCACGACACCCCCCTGCGACGTCTAGTATTCGAGTTATTAGCCAAAAACCGCAATTATAGCGGTTTTTCGTCCAGGGTACCCGACTCTAGTAAAATGATGCGATTTTTACTAGTCTAGGGAACTTTTTGGCCAAAAATCAAGTATATGTCATTCGATAGATAATTTCAAGGGCTACCAAAAATTGTTCCATGACACCCCCCTGCGACGTCTAGTATTCGAGTTATGGGCCAAAAACCATTCATACTTGAGCATTTTGCTCATTTTGCCTGTACGGGTACCGGGGACTAGTAAAATCAGGCCAATTTTACTAGAGTAGGGGTCCTTTTTGGTCAAAAAAACAACTTTTGCTCGTTCGATAGGGAATCGATAGGGCAACAAAAAATCGTTCTACGACCCCCCCTTCCGATGTCTAGTATTCGAGTTATGGGCCAAAAACAGTTTATAGCTAATTTTTCACTCGATTTTTCACCAAGTATCGCACATTACTCCGGTTCTATGCATTGGATCGTCAATCTTTAAGATTTTATGGGTAGTTCCAACTGTTTGCTACATTTCATCCATACATCACGAACCGATTCAATGTCTGTGGTAGAAGTTATTAGAGGAATAAAAAAATTTACCCTTGGCTTTGGACCGTACAAGTTTACCCATTTGTGGCCCGTATTTGCCCCATAGCTCCGCCGGTATCCAAGATATCGCCACACTTTCTTCTGGCCATGGGTAGATGGCACTTGTGGCTAGATTTCTTCCATGCACCACTAATCGCTACCATGTCTGTGGCCGGAGCTATTCACGAAAGCGCCTCGCGCACTTGGTCGGATTTTTGGTCCAACTTCACCATTTTTGGCCCATATTTGCCCCATAGCTCCGCCGGTATCCAAGATAGCGCCACACTTTCTTCTGGCCATGGGTAGATGGCACTTGTGGCTAGATTTCTTCCATGCACCACTAATCGCTACCATGTCTGTGGCCGGAGCTATTCGACGAACAACCATCGCATTTACCTAGGTACTTTTTCGGATTTTTGGTCCAACTTGCACCATTTTTGGCCCATATTTGCCCCATAGCTCCGCCGGTATCCAAGATATGGCCACACTTTCTTCTGGCCATGGGTAGATGGCACTTGTGGCTAGATTTCTTCCATGCACCACTAATCGCTACCATGTCTGTGGCCGGAGCTATTCACGAAAGCGCCTCGCGCACTTGGTCGGATTTTTGGTCCAACTTGCACCATTTTTGGCCCATATTTGCCCCATAGCTCCGCCGGTATCCAAGATATGGCCACACTTTCTTCTGGCCATGGGTAGATGGCACTTGTGGCTAGATTTCTTCCATGCACCACTAATCGCTACCATGTCTGTGGCCGGAGCTATTCGACGAACAACCATCGCATTTACCTAGGTACTTTTTCGGATTTTTGGTCCAACTTGCACCATTTTTGGCCCATATTTGCCCCATAGCTCCGCCGGTATCCAAGATATGGCCACACTTTCTTCTGGCCATGGGTAGATGGCACTTGTGGCTAGATTTCTTCCATGCACCACTAATCGCTACCATGTCTGTGGCCGGAGCTATTCACGAAAGCGCCTCGCGCACTTGGTCGGATTTTTGGTCCACCTGGCACCATTGTTGGCCCGTATTTGCCCCATAGCTCCGCCGGTATCCAAGATATGGCCACACTTTCTTCTGGCCATGGGTAGATGGCACTTGTGGCTAGATTTCTTCCATGCACCACTAATCGCTACCATGTCTGTGGCCGGAGCTATTCACGAAAGCGCCTCGCGCACTTGGTCGGATTTTTGGTCCACCTGGCACCATTGTTGGCCCGTATTTGCCCCATAGCTCCGCCGGTATCCAAGATATGGCCACACTTTGTTCTGGCCATGGGTAGATGGCACTTGTGGCTAGATTTCTTCCATGCACCACTAATCGCTACCATGTCTCTGGCCGGAGCTATTCGACGAACAACCATCGCATTTACCTAGGTACTTTTTCGGATTTTTGGTCCAACTTGCACCATTTTTGGCCCATATTTGCCCCATAGCTCCGCCGGTATCCAAGATATGGCCACACTTTCTTCTGGCCATGGGTAGATGGCACTTGTGGCTAGATTTCTTCCATGCACCACTAATCGCTACCATGTCTGTGGCCGGAGCTATTCACGAAAGCGCCTCGCGCACTTGGTCGGATTTTTGGTCCACCTGGCACCATTGTTGGCCCGTATTTGCCCCATAGCTCCGCCGGTATCCAAGATATGGCCACACTTTCTTCTGGCCATGGGTAGATGGCACTTGTGGCTAGATTTCTTCCATGCACTACTAATCGCTACCATGTCTCTGGCCGGAGCTATTCACGAAAGCGCCTCGCGCACTTGGTCGGATTTTTGGTCCAACTTGCACCATTTTTGGCCCATATTTGCCCCATAGCTCCGCCGGTATCCAAGATATGGCCACACTTTCTTCTGGCCATGGGTAGATGGCACTTGTGGCTAGATTTCTTCCATGCACCACTAATCGCTACCATGTCTGTGGCCGGAGCTATTCACGAAAGCGTCTCGCGCACTTGGTCGGATTTTTGGTCCAACTTGCACCATTTTTGGCCCGTATTTGCACCATAGCTCCGCCGGTATCCAAGATATGGCCACACTTTCTTCTGGCCATGGGTAGATGGCACTTGTGGCTAGATTTCTTCCATGCACCACTAATCGCTACCATGTCTGTGGCCGGAGCTATTCACGAAAGCGCCTCGCGCACTTGGTCGGATTTTTGGTCCAACTTGCACCATTTTTGGCCCATATTTGCCCCATAGCTCCGCCGGTATCCAAGATATGGCCACACTTTCTTCTGGCCATGGGTAGATGGCACTTGTGGCTAGATTTCTTCCATGCACCACTAATCGCTACCATGTCTGTGGCCGGAGCTATTCACGAAAGCGCCTCGCGCACTTGGTCGGATTTTTGGTCCAACTTGCACCATTTTTGGCCCATATTTGCCCCATAGCTCCGCCGGTATCCAAGATATGGCCACACTTTCTTCTGGCCATGGGTAGATGGCACTTGTGGCTAGATTTCTTCCATGCACCACTAATCGCTACCATGTCTGTGGCCGGAGCTATTCGACGAACAACCATCGCATTCACCTTCTCGTTGCACTTCTTCGGGAATTTGGTGCAACCAAGTTTTCACTATAACTTGGTCATTTTCCGTCCATCGGACATGCGGTTTTGGGTGTCGATACTTGACACCGCACGCTACAATATGTTCCTCCACGACCATGTGGTCCGATGCTTCCAACAGGAGCTATTCGAGGATTACCGATTTTTCACCATTAAAAATGCTCAATTTTGCACCAACTTTTGCCTATAACTCAGGCTGTATCGATCGGATCTTCAATCTTGAAAAAGTTTTAAATAGGTGGCACCAAATGCTACATTTCGTTCTTCCACGTCAACTTTGTCCGATGTCTAGCAAAAAAGTTATTCGCGAACCAAGTCCAGAACCCATGCAATGGCTGCCCTCATTGCATACATCACGGCGGTTAACTCTCGTTACTCTATACCGTGGACTTGGTACTTTTTCAGGCATTCGTTGCTACTTCTTGGTTCATGATATTCGTTTACGGTCTTCACTAGGGCATTTGGTGCTCCTTATCGGTTCATGATATTCGTTTACGGTCTTCACTAGGGCATTTGGTGCTCCTTATCGGTTCATGATATTCGTTTACGGTCTTCACTAGGGCATCTGGTAATGGGCTTCCCACTTTCTACTGATCGATCCATACTCACTTGCGTGCACCTAGCCTAGGAAGGTTTCCTATGGCTTCCCATCTTTCTACTGATCGATCCATACTCACTTGCGTGCACCTAGCCTAGGAAGGTTTCCTTGGGCTTCCCATCTTTCTACTGATCGATCCATACTCACTTGCGTGCACCTAGCCTAGGAAGGTTTCCTATGGCTTCCCATCTTTCTACTGATCGATCCATACTCACTTGCGTGCACCTAGCCTAGGAAGGTTTCCTATGGCTTCCCATCTTTCTACTGATCGATCCATACTCACTTGCGTGCACCTAGCCTAGGAAGGTTTCCTTGGGCTTCCCATCTTTCTACTGATCGATCCATACTCACTTGCGTGCACCTAGCCTAGGAAGGTTTCCTATGGCTTCCCATCTTTCTACTGATCGATCCATACTCACTTGCGTGCACCTAGCCTAGGAAGGTTTCCTATGGCTTCCCATCTTTCTACTGATCGATCCATACTCACTTGCGTGCACCTAGCCTAGGAAGGTTTCCTTGGGCTTCCCATCTTTCTACTGATCGATCCATACTCACTTGCGTGCACCTAGCCTAGGAAGGTTTCCTATGGCTTCCCATCTTTCTACTGATCGATCCATACTCACTTGCGTGCACCTAGCCTAGGAAGGTTTCCTTGGGCTTCCCATCTTTCTACTGATCGATCCATACTCACTTGCGTGCACCTAGCCTAGGAAGGTTTCCTATGGCTTCCCATCTTTCTACTGATCGATCCATACTCACTTGCGTGCACCTAGCCTAGGAAGGTTTCCTATGGCTTCCCATCTTTCTACTGATCGATCCATACTCACTTGCGTGCACCTAGCCTAGGAAGGTTTCCTTGGGCTTCCCATCTTTCTACTGATCGATCCATACTCACTTGCGTGCACCTAGCCTAGGAAGGTTTCCTATGGCTTCCCATCTTTCTACTGATCGATCCATACTCACTTGCGTGCACCTAGCCTAGGAAGGTTTCCTATGGCTTCCCATCTTTCTACTGATCGATCCATACTCACTTGCGTGCACCTAGCCTAGGAAGGTTTCCTTGGGCTTCCCATCTTTCTACTGATCGATCCATACTCACTTGCGTGCACCTAGCCTAGGAAGGTTTCCTATGGCTTCCCATCTTTCTACTGATCGATCCATACTCACTTGCGTGCACCTAGCCTAGGAAGGTTTCCTATGGCTTCCCATCTTTCTACTGATCGATCCATACTCACTTGCGTGCACCTAGCCTAGGAAGGTTTCCTTGGGCTTCCCATCTTTCTACTGATCGATCCATACTCACTTGCGTGCACCTAGCCTAGGAAGGTTTCCTTGGGCTTCCCATCTTTCTACTGATCGATCCATACTCACTTGCGTGCACCTAGCCTAGGAAGGTTTCCTTGGGCTTCCCATCTTTCTACTGATCGATCCATACTCACTTGCGTGCACCTAGCCTAGGAAGGTTTCCTATGGCTTCCCATCTTTCTACTGATCGATCCATACTCACTTGCGTGCACCTAGCCTAGGAAGGTTTCCTTGGGCTTCCCATCTTTCTACTGATCGATCCATACTCACTTGCGTGCACCTAGCCTAGGAAGGTTTCCTATGGCTTCCCATCTTTCTACTGATCGATCCATACTCACTTGCGTGCACCTAGCCTAGGAAGGTTTCCTATGGCTTCCCATCTTTCTACTGATCGATCCATACTCACTTGCGTGCACCTAGCCTAGGAAGGTTTCCTATGGCTTCCCATCTTTCTACTGATCGATCCATACTCACTTGCGTGCACCTAGCCTAGGAAGGTTTCCTTGGGCTTCCCATCTTTCTACTGATCGATCCATACTCACTTGCGTGCACCTAGCCTAGGAAGGTTTCCTATGGCTTCCCATCTTTCTACTGATCGATCCATACTCACTTGCGTGCACCTAGCCTAGGAAGGTTTCCTATGGCTTCCCATCTTTCTACTGATCGATCCATACTCACTTGCGTGCACCTAGCCTAGGAAGGTTTCCTATGGCTTCCCATCTTTCTACTGATCGATCCATACTCACTTGCGTGCACCTAGCCTAGGAAGGTTTCCTATGGCTTCCCATCTTTCTACTGATCGATCCATACTCACTTGCGTGCACCTAGCCTAGGAAGGTTTCCTATGGCTTCCCATCTTTCTACTGATCGATCCATACTCACTTGCGTGCACCTAGCCTAGGAAGGTTTCCTATGGCTTCCCATCTTTCTACTGATCGATCCATACTCACTTGCGTGCACCTAGCCTAGGAAGGTTTCCTATGGCTTCCCATCTTTCTACTGATCGATCCATACTCACTTGCGTGCACCTAGCCTAGGAAGGTTTCCTTGGGCTTCCCATCTTTCTACTGATCGATCCATACTCACTTGCGTGCACCTAGCCTAGGAAGGTTTCCTATGGCTTCCCATCTTTCTACTGATCGATCCATACTCACTTGCGTGCACCTAGCCTAGGAAGGTTTCCTATGGCTTCCCATCTTTCTACTGATCGATCCATACTCACTTGCGTGCACCTAGCCTAGGAAGGTTTCCTATGGCTTCCCATCTTTCTACTGATCGATCCATACTCACTTGCGTGCACCTAGCCTAGGAAGGTTTCCTATGGCTTCCCATCTTTCTACTGATCGATCCATACTCACTTGCGTGCACCTAGCCTAGGAAGGTTTCCTATGGCTTCCCATCTTTCTACTGATCGATCCATACTCACTTGCGTGCACCTAGCCTAGGAAGGTTTCCTATGGCTTCCCATCTTTCTACTGATCGATCCATACTCACTTGCGTGCACCTAGCCTAGGAAGGTTTCCTATGGCTTCCCATCTTTCTACTGATCGATCCATACTCACTTGCGTGCACCTAGCCTAGGAAGGTTTCCTATGGCTTCCCATCTTTCTACTGATCGATCCATACTCACTTGCGTGCACCTAGCCTAGGAAGGTTTCCTATGGCTTCCCATCTTTCTACTGATCGATCCATACTCACTTGCGTGCACCTAGCCTAGGAAGGTTTCCTATGGCTTCCCATCTTTCTACTGATCGATCCATACTCACTTGCGTGCACCTAGCCTAGGAAGGTTTCCTATGGCTTCCCATCTTTCTACTGATCGATCCATACTCACTTGCGTGCACCTAGCCTAGGAAGGTTTCCTATGGCTTCCCATCTTTCTACTGATCGATCCATACTCACTTGCGTGCACCTAGCCTAGGAAGGTTTCCTATGGCTTCCCATCTTTCTACTGATCGATCCATACTCACTTGCGTGCACCTAGCCTAGGAAGGTTTCCTTGGGCTTCCCATCTTTCTACTGATCGATCCATACTCACTTGCGTGCACCTAGCCTAGGAAGGTTTCCTATGGCTTCCCATCTTTCTACTGATCGATCCATACTCACTTGCGTGCACCTAGCCTAGGAAGGTTTCCTATGGCTTCCCATCTTTCTACTGATCGATCCATACTCACTTGCGTGCACCTAGCCTAGGAAGGTTTCCTATGGCTTCCCATCTTTCTACTGATCGATCAATACTCCCTTGCGTGCACCTAGCCTAGGAAGGTTTCCTATGGCTTCCCATCTTTCTACTGATCGATCCATACTCACTTGCGTGCACCTAGCCTAGGAAGGTTTCCTATGGCTTCCCATCTTTCTACTGATCGATCCATACTCACTTGCGTGCACCTAGCCTAGGAAGGTTTCCTATGGCTTCCCATCTTTCTACTGATCGATCCATACTCACTTGCGTGCACCTAGCCTAGGAAGGTTTCCTTGGGCTTCCCATCTTTCTACTGATCGATCCATACTCACTTGCGTGCACCTAGCCTAGGAAGGTTTCCCTTTGGTACCGACTTCCATCTACGCACTCGATATAACCTAGGTACTTGGTACCGATGATGGTTAACACTCAAGCATTTCTTGCATCCTGCGTGCAAGGTACCAATTTTCACTTCTCAGGTGCGTTTATGAGCCCGCATTAATCCAATATCGCTCTGATGGCCTTTCTTATTATTTCATCCGATAGCCCTTGCCAAAAGCTACCAAAAGTTCCTCCACGGCCATGTGCTCCGACGCTTAGTTTAGGAAATATTCGAAAAAATTCAAAATAGGAAGCATTTTCTTATTGGAAAATCACCTTAAATCGATGGCCATTTTTTGGGCAAAAACTTTAACGTCTTCCCGACTTTGCGGGAATTGCGAATTTTAGGCACCCAGAGAAAATCTTTTACTTTAAGGGGGCGGCCGCGAAGTTGCCCAAAGTCTCGGACACAAAAATTCTCAAGTTCCCCACTCTAGTAAATCGCCCTATGAGTATCTCCTGGCCCGCGAGCTCTGCGAGCGGGCCAGCTTCGGCGATTTTTGCCTTTTCGCCTAGGCGGTTCTTCTACGAAATTGGTCCACAGCTTTTGCTCAGAAAGCTAGCATTTGTTGCAACAGTTAGGTACTTGGTACCACATTTTGGTATCCATTTGGGCATTTGTGGCAACTACTCGGTACTTTGGCCCACATTTCGCTCTACTCGGGCTTCTATGGTGGTACTTGTCGGTACTTCTGGCCAACTTAGGCCAATTGGGTGCAACTTGTGGGTACTCTGTGGGTACTTTAGGGCGTATTGTGTCTTTCGGGTGAACCTTCGCTATACTTCATGGGTACTGATGGCCAACTTAGGAACATTCAGTGCAACCTTTGGGCCTAAGGAAATTTGTCCAACTCTTTGGACTTAGAAAATTTTCTGGACTTAGAAAATTTTCTGGACTTGTAAAAATTTTCAAATGTTCAATTTGGCCCACATTTCGCTCTACTCGGGCCTCTATGGTGCTACTTGGCGGTACTTTTGGCCAACTTAGGCCAATTGGGTGCTCTTTGTGGGTACTCTATCGGTACTTTTGGCCAACTTAGGCCAATGGGGTGCTATATGTGGGTGCTCTATCGGTACTTTTGGCCATGTTAGGCCCATTCGGTGCTATTTGTGGGTACTCTATCGGTACTTTTGGCCATGTTAGGCCCATTCGGTGCTATTTGTGGGTACTCTATCAGTACTTTTGGCCAACTTAGGCCAACTCAGTGCTACTTGTGGGTACTCTATCGGTACTTTTGGCCAACTTAGGCCAACGCGGTGCTATTTGTGGGTACTCTATCGGTACTTTTGGCCAACTTAGGCCCATTCGGTGCTATTTGTGGGTACTCTATCGGTACTTTTGGCCAACATAGGCCAATTGGGTGCTCTTTGTGGGTACTCTATCGGTACTTTTGGCCATGTTAGGCCCATTCGGTGCTATTTGTGGGTACTCTATCAGTACTTTTGGCCAACTTAGGCCAACTCAGTGCTACTTGTGGGTACTCTATCGGTACTTTTGGCCAACTTAGGCCAACGCGGTGCTATTTGTGAGTACTCTATCGGTACTTTTGGCCAACTTAGGCCCATTCGGTGCTATTTGTGGGTACTCTATCGGTACTTTTGGCCAACATAGGCCAATTGGGTGCTACTTGTGGGTGCTCTATCGGTACTTTTGGCCAACTTAGGCCAACTGGGTGCTATTTGTGGGTACTCTATCGGTACTTTTGGCCAACATAGGCCAATTGGGTGCTACTTGTGGGTTCTCTATCGGTACTTTTGGCCAACTTAGGCCAACTGGGTGCTATTTGTGGGTACTCTATCGGTACTT
>NW_026045150.1:137500-140000 GCF_943734845.2 Anopheles funestus
TCGGACAGGTGCAGTTACACACCGTCCCTACGTGCTGAGCTTCTCCCGTTTCGCTCGCAGCTACTCAGGGAATCCCGGTTGGTTTCTTCTCCTCCCCTTATTAATATGCTTAAATTCTGGGGGTTGTCTCACATCACTTGAGGCCTACAACAAAATCAGTCACATTCCATTCGTTTCGAACCCGGGGCATAGCGAACCGATATATACGCAACAACACTTCACACACACACACACACGGATTGGGCAATTTACGGTCATTTTTGAATCAACGATGGCCCCCCCGAGCACGTTGTCCGAATATCACTCCAATAAGGACAACGAGTTCCGCTCGGCATCGTTTTGATTCGATCTCTCAACAACAACTCCCGGTCGACTTGGTCGACTTGGACCCACGATGTCTCCCCCCGAGCATGTCGAGCCAACTGCACCACTATTGTATTGGACAACATGTTCCCCTCGGGCATCGATGGGTTAATCATGCACCACTATTATAAAACCCTTTGACGTTTTCCCCCAAGCACGTTGATCCAGTATTACGACGGATACGGTCAACGAAATCTTGGACATCAAAGAGGTTTTCGATTGAATTTCCCCATGTTTCACAACGTACTCTTAGCGGTATCCTACGATACGTCTCACTCTATTTGTGTGTGTGCGCGTTTACGTGCGTGCGATTTATGCGGTTCACCCCTTTACTTTCAGCGCCCTGCGGTCCCAACAAAGGTCCCGAGCACGCCATTATGCACAGTGTGGAAGCGTGTTTCCCCCACGACACTAGACGGGCTGCTCGCCATAGTGTTCTATTGTGGCACGCTCCACCCTGAAGTTTGGTTTGTTGTATATCAAGGAATTGATAGGCACTCAAGAATGTGTGCATCGGCCGGGTTTAATCGTCCGACGCGCAATATGCGTTCAACTTATCGGTGTTCATGTGTCCTGCAGTTCACATTGTGACGCGCATTTAGCTGCGGTCTTCATCGATCCATGAGCCGAGTGATCCCCTGCCTAGGGTTTTATAGTAAGGTTCCCAATGTAACACAATCCCGGTGGTACGTCCAAAGACTAACTTTCTGACTAAGTTGTCTTTATTACCCAATAGTCCCAGGCCTTGTGACTTGTGGCTCATGTCTACGCCCATGGCCACCATTCGCTAAGATAGTTTTGAAGTCACTTTGAAGGCCCAGGAACAACTCTCTTAGCACATCGGTTAACCTGACGCCGCAGTCAACTCATGTGCTTGGATCGGATCGAGCTATTGAGTATTGGGCCTGCATACTCGCTCATCCGTATCCTTTGCGTACCGCCCCATGGCCCTTGTATGTCTGCACCACAGTTCCTGTTCGTTCCGTGCCTATGGCCGGATACGTATTGCACATCGGTATACCTGTCGCTACTCAGGCAACTCGTGTGCGTGGATTGGATCGAGAACATGGTGTGTGCCCCATGTTATAATTGATAGTCCATATCCACTTTATAGGTTAAAGTCATAAGTTGTGATTGCACAACCATTCTTCATAAGAGTTTAATCACTCTTCAACTAACTTTCGTTCTGGTGTCTTGGTATCAAATCGCGTAAGACACAAGATTCTACTGGCCAAATAGAATCTAGCACATTGGTTAACCTGGCGCCGCAGTCAACTCATGTGCTTGGATCGGATCGAGCTATTGAGTATTGGGCCTGCATACTCGCTCATCCGTATCCTTTGTGTACCGCCCCATGGCCCCGTCCTTAGAGTTAATGACTAATAGGCTTAACTCTTGTTTGTCTGCACCACAGTTCCCGTTCGTTCCGTGCCGTAGCCGGATACGTATTGCACACTAGTAGACACCGTAATCTGACGTATCTAACACACCACTATTGTAACTCGTCGTCGAAGGACCTTTCAAGTGCCTGATGGCCAGGGGAGCTCTTACACGGCACGGATACACAGTGATGCTCGCCCATCAAAGTGTACAACGATCGAGTTTGCTTAAGTGTCTGGGTACCTACACACCAGACACAATGCAATGGCCACGGATCCACACAAGGCACATCACATGCAGAAAGCTTCACCAGATTATGACACATACCACACTCTTGTAACTCGTCGTCGAAGGGGCGTTCAAAGTGCCTTACGGCTAGGGGAGATCTAGCACGGCACGGAGACACAGTGATGGTTGCCCATCAAAGTGTACAACGATCGAGTTTGCTTTCCGCGCAAGCGTTCTAAGTGTCTGGGTACCTACACACCAGACACAATGCAATGGCCACGGATCCACACAAGGCACATCACATGCAGAAAGCTTCACCAGATTCTGACACATACCACACACATGCAACTCGTCGTCGAAGGGGCGTTCAAGTGCCTTACGGCTAGGGGAGATCTAGCTCGGCACGGAGACACAGTGATGGTCACCCATCAAAGTGTACAACGAACGAGTTGGCTTTCAACAAATTCTGACACATAGCAAGCGAGCGACCGAGCTACACCGAAGGCAGCCCATGGTTGGTCACTCGCGG
>NW_026045150.1:142500-165000 GCF_943734845.2 Anopheles funestus
AACATCTTTCATGGTTACATCACTTGCACCAGAACCCACGGTGCCGATTTGGTAATATGTTGTACATTTACTCTCAAGATGTACGCTTCGGCCCCTTATTCAGGGGCTCAAGCTATTACCAGCAAGAACAATCCTCATCCAGACTTGAACTCGAAACACCTGGAGGCGAACGGTTTAACTAATAAGTGCACCAGTCTTGAATCCATGCGTCGGTGGAAACAATGCCGGCGTGTTGCATGTATTAGCTCTGAACTTAGCGAGTGATTGCCTTGCAGCTGTCATACTGAGCGTAGAGCGTGATTATCGCTCACTTGAACCATGTTGAATGGCTCTTTGGTGTAGGGTAAGGCACCAATTTGTTGGGGCGTAACGGTCACCACCAACTTAAGACTTGCTTATAGGTATTTCAACGTTTTCAACTCTTAAATCGACCGTGTTTCATTATCATCTCTTCTTCTTATTAAATGCATAGAGTTCGTTCCATTGGGTAGTTCGCGTGGCGAACGGTTTGATGCAGCCCCCCGGGGGGGACCACGGCACTTTACACCGGGCATGGTGTATGCGCAACCTACAGATCACCAATATATTTGTGATCGATAATGCACACTTCTTACACGACTGACCAGTCGACAGCGCTGCCTTCCTATTATGCGTGTGTAAACCGATGTTGGGCTGCTCAACATCTTTCACGGTTACATCACTTGCACCCGAACCCATGGTGCCGATTTGGTAATATGTTGTACATGGTCTCAAGATGTACGCTTCGACCCCTTATTCAGGGGCTCAAGCTATTACCAGCAAGATCAATCCTCATCCAGACTTGAACTCGAAACACCCGGAGGCGAACGGTTTAACTAATAAGTGCACCAGTCTTGAATCCATGCGTCGGTGGAAACAATGCCGGCATGTTGCATGTATTAGCTCTGAACATAGCGAGTGATTGCCTTGTAGCTGTCGAACTGAGCGTAGAATGTGATTATCGCTCACTTGAAAGGGTCAAGCCCTTTCGAGTCGTCCGGTTTTTACGCCAGACGACTCGGTTCACCATCTTTCGGGAAGGGACCGTCTCGGTCGCAAGCTGCTCCGGTCCCTAAACAACCTGCGACAAATGATAGGAAATGCCGACATCAACACGTGTTCAGTTTGGTTTATCGCTCATAGGTCTTTTTGACCATCGATCCCTGATTATAACTCTCAATTAAACAGTCAGGAGAGTAAGGCATGCCCATCGATATCTCATCGACAGGCGATACCGCAAGAACGGCCAACGACACATCAGGTGATCGATTATTGCTACGACTTTTGCTTAATCGTTTCCACTCCTTAGAGAAAGAAACCCCCGGGGACCGTCTCGGTCGCAAGCTGCTCCGGTCCCTAAACAACCTGCGACAAATGATAGGAAATGCCGACATCAATACGTGTTCAGTTTGGTTTATCGCTCATTGGTCTGTTTGACCATCGATCCCTGATTAAACTCTCAGTAATCCAGTCGGGAGAGTAAGGCATGCCCATCGATATCTCATCGACAGGCGATACCGCTTGAACGGCCAACGACACATCAGAGGATCGTATCTTGCTACAACTTTTGCTTAATCGTTTCTTCTCCTTGGAGAAAGAAACCCCCGGGGACCGTCTCGGCCGCAAGCTGCTCCGGTCCCTAAACAACCTGCGGCATCAAATGATAGGAAAAGCCGACATCAATACGTGTTCAGTTTGGTTTATCGCTCATTGGTCTGTTTGACCATCGATCCCTGATTAATACTCTCAATTAGAAGGTCGGTAGAGTAAGGCATGCCCATCGATATCTCATCGACAGGCGATACCGCATGAACGGCCAACGACACATCAGAGGATCGTATCTTGCTACAACTCTTGCTTAATAGTTTCCACTCCTTGGAGAAAGAAACCCCCGGGGACCGTCTCGGCCGCAAGTTGCTCCGGTCCCTAAACAACCTGCGGCATCAAATGATAGGAAAAGCCGACATCAATACGTGTTCAGTTTGGTTTATCGCTCATAGGTCTGTTTGACCATCGATCCTAGAATTCAACTTTCGAGTAAGGCATGCCCGTCGATATCTCATCGATAGGCGATACCGGTAGAACGGCCAACGACACAAATGTAGGATCGCATTTACTCTTCCTTGGATGGATAACCAATACCCTAGGACCTTTTCATCGCGAGCTGCTCCGGTCCTCAAACAACTCGCGAACCACCGATAGGATGATATTAGGAATGGCCGACTTTCATCCTTTAACTCTCAGTTCTGCTTACCAAAACATAGGTACTTGGACCTTAAAGACCACTATATGTTCCCCGATCGGGGGCAATCGGAACGTCTATCCATCATCAACATCGTTTCACTCATTCCGAACCACCAAATTGGACAGACAGTACCATATTCACCAACCGATTGCTTCAACTTCGCAAACTGTATGGTAAGTTCTACTAATTTCACATCTTACCATCGACTAATAGTGCATAAATCCACTTGGAAATCACTTTTCCTTGGTCCTCGGACCTTCTACGACAACGTCCAACAAATATCCGAAGTCGTTTCCCAACTTAGACCAAGCATTTCGTATCTTTACTTCTAATCGATTTTTTCTCTCATAATTGACGATCAAAATCTAAAAACCACATTTTGAGCCAGAAGCAGTCGTCCGATCGTCCTGGGGGTAGTCTCAATCGATTTAGAAGGGCCCAATTCATAAAGATACGTACTCAGTCAAATTCATGCTTCTGGCTCACCTACCCCCTATATAGAAAACGAAAGCGTACAGGCGTGGAAAACGTGCCATTTTTCTCCATCACGGACTTTTTTTTTCTCGTTGCACCGACTCTAGTAAAAAAGTGAAATTTTTTACTAGTTACCAACTTTTGCAAATTATCATCGGATATCACTTTTCATGGTCTATAGTAAGTTCTTATCACGTTTTAGTAGTTTTTGAAAAAAAAATTTTTTTGAACTTTTCAAAATTTTTCAAAACAAAGTTTTTGTAGGCGGTTTTGTGTATGGAGGGTTACTAGTCTCGGGGTCACTGTTTGACCAAAAAACCACTATATATCATTCGAAAGGTAATTTCAAGGGCTACAAAAAATTGTTCTACGACACCCCCTTCCGACGTCTAGTATTCGAGTTATTGGCCAAAAACCATTACTTGAGCGATTTTTCGTTCAGGGTACCCGACTCTAGTAAAAAAGTGAAATTTTTCTCGATTGACCAAGTGTTGCAAATGACCATCGGATTTCACTTTTTATGGTCTATAGTGAGTTCTGATCACGATTTGGTACTTTTTGAAAAAATTTTTTTGACGCACTTTTCAAAATTTTGCAAAACCAAAACTTTTTAGGCGGTTTTGTGTATGGAGGGTTACTAGTCTCGGGGTCACTTTTTGACCAAAAAACCACTATATATCATTCGAAAGGTAATTTCAAGGGCTACAAAAAATTGTTCTACGGCACCCCCCTCCGACGTCTAGTATTCGAGTTATTGGCCAAAAACCGCAACTATAGCGGTTTTTCGTACAGGGTACCCGACTCTAGTAAAATGATGCGATTTTTACTAGTCTAGGAACTTTTTGGTCAAAAAATCAAGTATATGTCATTCGATAGATAATTTCAAGGGCTACAAAAAATTGTTCTACGGCACCCCCCTCCGACGTCTAGTATTCGAGTTATTAGCCAAAAACCGCAATTATAGCGGTTTTTCGTACAGGGTACCCGACTCTAGTAAAATGATGCGATTTTTACTAGTCTAGGAACTTTTTGGTCAAAAAATCAAGTATATGTCATTCGATAGATAATTTCAAGGGCTACCAAAAATTGTTCTACGGCACCCCCCTCCGACGCCTAGTATTCGAGTTATTAGCCAAAAACCGCAACTATAGCGGTTTTTCGTCCAGGGTACCCGACTCTAGTAAAATGATGCGATTTTTACTAGTCTAGGGAACTTTTTGGCCAAAAATCAAGTATATGTCATTCGATAGATAATTTCAAGGGCTACCAAAAATTGTTCCACGACACCCCCCTGCGACGTCTAGTATTCGAGTTATTAGCCAAAAACCGCAATTATAGCGGTTTTTCGTCCAGGGTACCCGACTCTAGTAAAATGATGCGATTTTTACTAGTCTAGGGAACTTTTTGGCCAAAAATCAAGTATATGTCATTCGATAGATAATTTCAAGGGCTACCAAAAATTGTTCCACGACACCCCCCTGCGACGTCTAGTATTCGAGTTATTAGCCAAAAACCGCAATTATAGCGGTTTTTCGTCCAGGGTACCCGACTCTAGTAAAATGATGCGATTTTTACTAGTCTAGGGAACTTTTTGGCCAAAAATCAAGTATATGTCATTCGATAGATAATTTCAAGGGCTACCAAAAATTGTTCCATGACACCCCCCTGCGACGTCTAGTATTCGAGTTATGGGCCAAAAACCATTCATACTTGAGCATTTTGCTCATTTTGCCTGTACGGGTACCGGGGACTAGTAAAATCAGGCCAATTTTACTAGAGTAGGGGTCCTTTTTGGTCAAAAAAACAACTTTTGCTCGTTCGATAGGGAATCGATAGGGCAACAAAAAATCGTTCTACGACCCCCCCTTCCGATGTCTAGTATTCGAGTTATGGGCCAAAAACAGTTTATAGCTAATTTTTCACTCGATTTTTCACCAAGTATCGCACATTACTCCGGTTCTATGCATTGGATCGTCAATCTTTAAGATTTTATGGGTAGTTCCAACTGTTTGCTACATTTCATCCATACATCACGAACCGATTCAATGTCTGTGGTAGAAGTTATTAGAGGAATAAAAAAATTTACCCTTGGCTTTGGACCGTACAAGTTTACCCATTTGTGGCCCGTATTTGCCCCATAGCTCCGCCGGTATCCAAGATATCGCCACACTTTCTTCTGGCCATGGGTAGATGGCACTTGTGGCTAGATTTCTTCCATGCACCACTAATCGCTACCATGTCTGTGGCCGGAGCTATTCACGAAAGCGCCTCGCGCACTTGGTCGGATTTTTGGTCCAACTTCACCATTTTTGGCCCATATTTGCCCCATAGCTCCGCCGGTATCCAAGATAGCGCCACACTTTCTTCTGGCCATGGGTAGATGGCACTTGTGGCTAGATTTCTTCCATGCACCACTAATCGCTACCATGTCTGTGGCCGGAGCTATTCGACGAACAACCATCGCATTTACCTAGGTACTTTTTCGGATTTTTGGTCCAACTTGCACCATTTTTGGCCCATATTTGCCCCATAGCTCCGCCGGTATCCAAGATATGGCCACACTTTCTTCTGGCCATGGGTAGATGGCACTTGTGGCTAGATTTCTTCCATGCACCACTAATCGCTACCATGTCTGTGGCCGGAGCTATTCACGAAAGCGCCTCGCGCACTTGGTCGGATTTTTGGTCCAACTTGCACCATTTTTGGCCCATATTTGCCCCATAGCTCCGCCGGTATCCAAGATATGGCCACACTTTCTTCTGGCCATGGGTAGATGGCACTTGTGGCTAGATTTCTTCCATGCACCACTAATCGCTACCATGTCTGTGGCCGGAGCTATTCGACGAACAACCATCGCATTTACCTAGGTACTTTTTCGGATTTTTGGTCCAACTTGCACCATTTTTGGCCCATATTTGCCCCATAGCTCCGCCGGTATCCAAGATATGGCCACACTTTCTTCTGGCCATGGGTAGATGGCACTTGTGGCTAGATTTCTTCCATGCACCACTAATCGCTACCATGTCTGTGGCCGGAGCTATTCACGAAAGCGCCTCGCGCACTTGGTCGGATTTTTGGTCCACCTGGCACCATTGTTGGCCCGTATTTGCCCCATAGCTCCGCCGGTATCCAAGATATGGCCACACTTTCTTCTGGCCATGGGTAGATGGCACTTGTGGCTAGATTTCTTCCATGCACCACTAATCGCTACCATGTCTGTGGCCGGAGCTATTCACGAAAGCGCCTCGCGCACTTGGTCGGATTTTTGGTCCACCTGGCACCATTGTTGGCCCGTATTTGCCCCATAGCTCCGCCGGTATCCAAGATATGGCCACACTTTGTTCTGGCCATGGGTAGATGGCACTTGTGGCTAGATTTCTTCCATGCACCACTAATCGCTACCATGTCTCTGGCCGGAGCTATTCGACGAACAACCATCGCATTTACCTAGGTACTTTTTCGGATTTTTGGTCCAACTTGCACCATTTTTGGCCCATATTTGCCCCATAGCTCCGCCGGTATCCAAGATATGGCCACACTTTCTTCTGGCCATGGGTAGATGGCACTTGTGGCTAGATTTCTTCCATGCACCACTAATCGCTACCATGTCTGTGGCCGGAGCTATTCACGAAAGCGCCTCGCGCACTTGGTCGGATTTTTGGTCCACCTGGCACCATTGTTGGCCCGTATTTGCCCCATAGCTCCGCCGGTATCCAAGATATGGCCACACTTTCTTCTGGCCATGGGTAGATGGCACTTGTGGCTAGATTTCTTCCATGCACTACTAATCGCTACCATGTCTCTGGCCGGAGCTATTCACGAAAGCGCCTCGCGCACTTGGTCGGATTTTTGGTCCAACTTGCACCATTTTTGGCCCATATTTGCCCCATAGCTCCGCCGGTATCCAAGATATGGCCACACTTTCTTCTGGCCATGGGTAGATGGCACTTGTGGCTAGATTTCTTCCATGCACCACTAATCGCTACCATGTCTGTGGCCGGAGCTATTCACGAAAGCGCCTCGCGCACTTGGTCGGATTTTTGGTCCAACTTGCACCATTTTTGGCCCATATTTGCCCCATAGCTCCGCCGGTATCCAAGATATGGCCACACTTTCTTCTGGCCATGGGTAGATGGCACTTGTGGCTAGATTTCTTCCATGCACCACTAATCGCTACCATGTCTGTGGCCGGAGCTATTCGACGAACAACCATCGCATTTACCTAGGTACTTTTTCGGATTTTTGGTCCAACTTGCACCATTTTTGGCCCATATTTGCCCCATAGCTCCGCCGGTATCCAAGATATGGCCACACTTTCTTCTGGCCATGGGTAGATGGCACTTGTGGCTAGATTTCTTCCATGCACCACTAATCGCTACCATGTCTGTGGCCGGAGCTATTCACGAAAGCGCCTCGCGCACTTGGTCGGATTTTTGGTCCACCTGGCACCATTGTTGGCCCGTATTTGCCCCATAGCTCCGCCGGTATCCAAGATATGGCCACACTTTCTTCTGGCCATGGGTAGATGGCACTTGTGGCTAGATTTCTTCCATGCACTACTAATCGCTACCATGTCTCTGGCCGGAGCTATTCACGAAAGCGCCTCGCGCACTTGGTCGGATTTTTGGTCCAACTTGCACCATTTTTGGCCCATATTTGCCCCATAGCTCCGCCGGTATCCAAGATATGGCCACACTTTCTTCTGGCCATGGGTAGATGGCACTTGTGGCTAGATTTCTTCCATGCACCACTAATCGCTACCATGTCTGTGGCCGGAGCTATTCACGAAAGCGCCTCGCGCACTTGGTCGGATTTTTGGTCCACCTGGCACCATTGTTGGCCCGTATTTGCCCCATAGCTCCGCCGGTATCCAAGATATGGCCACACTTTGTTCTGGCCATGGGTAGATGGCACTTGTGGCTAGATTTCTTCCATGCACCACTAATCGCTACCATGTCTCTGGCCGGAGCTATTCGACGAACAACCATCGCATTTACCTAGGTACTTTTTCGGATTTTTGGTCCAACTTGTACCATTTTTGGCCCATATTTGCCCCATAGCTCCGCCGGTATCCAAGATATGGCCACACTTTCTTCTGGCCATGGGTAGATGGCACTTGTGGCTAGATTTCTTCCATGCACTACTAATCGCTACCATGTCTCTGGCCGGAGCTATTCACGAAAGCGCCTCGCGCACTTGGTCGGATTTTTGGTCCAACTTGCACCATTTTTGGCCCATATTTGCCCCATAGCTCCGCCGGTATCCAAGATATGGCCACACTTTCTTCTGGCCATGGGTAGATGGCACTTGTGGCTAGATTTCTTCCATGCACCACTAATCGCTACCATGTCTGTGGCCGGAGCTATTCACGAAAGCGCCTCGCGCACTTGGTCGGATTTTTGGTCCAACTTGCACCATTTTTGGCCCATATTTGCCCCATAGCTCCGCCGGTATCCAAGATATGGCCACACTTTCTTCTGGCCATGGGTAGATGGCACTTGTGGCTAGATTTCTTCCATGCACCACTAATCGCTACCATGTCTGTGGCCGGAGCTATTCGACGAACAACCATCGCATTTACCTAGGTACTTTTTCGGATTTTTGGTCCAACTTGCACCATTTTTGGCCCATATTTGCCCCATAGCTCCGCCGGTATCCAAGATATGGCCACACTTTCTTCTGGCCATGGGTAGATGGCACTTGTGGCTAGATTTCTTCCATGCACCACTAATCGCTACCATGTCTGTGGCCGGAGCTATTCACGAAAGCGTCTCGCGCACTTGGTCGGATTTTTGGTCCAACTTCACCATTTTTGGCCCATATTTGCCCCATAGCTCCGCCGGTATCCAAGATATGGCCACACTTTCTTCTGGCCATGGGTAGATGGCACTTGTGGCTAGATTTCTTCCATGCACCACTAATCGCTACCATGTCTGTGGCCGGAGCTATTCGACGAACAACCATCGCATTTACCTAGGTACTTTTTCGGATTTTTGGTCCAACTTGCACCATTTTTGGCCCATATTTGCCCCATAGCTCCGCCGGTATCCAAGATATGGCCACACTTTCTTCTGGCCATGGGTAGATGGCACTTGTGGCTAGATTTCTTCCATGCACCACTAATCGCTACCATGTCTCTGGCCGGAGCTATTCGACGAACAACCATCGCATTCACCTTCTCGTTGCACTTCTTCGGGAATTTGGTGCAACCAAGTTTTCACTATAACTTGGTCATTTTCCGTCCATCGGACATGCGGTTTTGGGTGTCGATACTTGACACCGCGCGCTACAATATGTTCCTCCACGACCATGTGGTCCGATGCTTCCAACAGGAGCTATTCGAGGAGTACCGATTTTTCACCATTAAAAATGCTCAATTTTGCACCAACTTTTGCCTATAACTCAGGCTGTATCGATCGGATCTTCAATCTTGAAAAAGTTTTGGATAGGTGGCACCAAATGCTACATTTCGTTCTTCCACGTCAACTTTGTCCGATGTCTAGCAAAAAAGTTATTCGCGAACCAAGTCCAGAACCCATGCAATGGCTGCCCTCATTGCATACATCACGGCGGTTAACTCTCGTTACTCTATACCGTGGACTTGGTACTTTTTCAGGCATTCGTTGCTACTTCTCGGTTCATGATATTCGTTTACGGTCTTCACTAGGGCATTTGGTGCTCCTTATCGGTTCATGATATTCGTTTACGGTCTTCACTAGGGCATTTGGTGCTCCTTATCGGTTCATGATATTCGTTTACGGTCTTCACTAGGGCATTTGGTGCTCCTTATCGGTTCATGATATTCGTTTACGGTCTTCACTAGGGCATTTGGTGCTCCTTATCGGTTCATGATATTCGTTTACGGTCTTCACTAGGGCATCTGGTAATGGGCTTCCCACTTTCTACTGATCGATCCATACTCACTTGCGTGCACCTAGCCTAGGAAGGTTTCCTATGGCTTCCCATCTTTCTACTGATCGATCCATACTCACTTGCGTGCACCTAGCCTAGGAAGGTTTCCTATGGCTTCCCATCTTTCTACTGATCGATCCATACTCACTTGCGTGCACCTAGCCTAGGAAGGTTTCCTATGGCTTCCCATCTTTCTACTGATCGATCCATACTCACTTGCGTGCACCTAGCCTAGGAAGGTTTCCTATGGCTTCCCATCTTTCTACTGATCGATCCATACTCACTTGCGTGCACCTAGCCTAGGAAGGTTTCCTATGGCTTCCCATCTTTCTACTGATCGATCCATACTCACTTGCGTGCACCTAGCCTAGGAAGGTTTCCTATGGCTTCCCATCTTTCTACTGATCGATCCATACTCACTTGCGTGCACCTAGCCTAGGAAGGTTTCCTATGGCTTCCCATCTTTCTACTGATCGATCCATACTCACTTGCGTGCACCTAGCCTAGGAAGGTTTCCTATGGCTTCCCATCTTTCTACTGATCGATCCATACTCACTTGCGTGCACCTAGCCTAGGAAGGTTTCCTATGGCTTCCCATCTTTCTACTGATCGATCCATACTCACTTGCGTGCACCTAGCCTAGGAAGGTTTCCTATGGCTTCCCATCTTTCTACTGATCGATCCATACTCACTTGCGTGCACCTAGCCTAGGAAGGTTTCCTTGGGCTTCCCATCTTTCTACTGATCGATCCATACTCACTTGCGTGCACCTAGCCTAGGAAGGTTTCCTATGGCTTCCCATCTTTCTACTGATCGATCCATACTCACTTGCGTGCACCTAGCCTAGGAAGGTTTCCTATGGCTTCCCATCTTTCTACTGATCGATCCATACTCACTTGCGTGCACCTAGCCTAGGAAGGTTTCCTATGGCTTCCCATCTTTCTACTGATCGATCAATACTCCCTTGCGTGCACCTAGCCTAGGAAGGTTTCCTATGGCTTCCCATCTTTCTACTGATCGATCCATACTCACTTGCGTGCACCTAGCCTAGGAAGGTTTCCTATGGCTTCCCATCTTTCTACTGATCGATCCATACTCACTTGCGTGCACCTAGCCTAGGAAGGTTTCCTATGGCTTCCCATCTTTCTACTGATCGATCCATACTCACTTGCGTGCACCTAGCCTAGGAAGGTTTCCTTGGGCTTCCCATCTTTCTACTGATCGATCCATACTCACTTGCGTGCACCTAGCCTAGGAAGGTTTCCCTTTGGTACCGACTTCCATCTACGCACTCGATATAACCTAGGTACTTGGTACCGATGATGGTTAACACTCAAGCATTTCTTGCATCCTGCGTGCAAGGTACCAATTTTCACTTCTCAGGTGCGTTTATGAGCCCGCATTAATCCAATATCGCTCTGATGGCCTTTCTTATTATTTCATCCGATAGCCCTTGCCAAAAGCTACCAAAAGTTCCTCCACGGCCATGTGCTCCGACGCTTAGTTTAGGAAATATTCGAAAAAATTCAAAATAGGAAGCATTTTCTTATTGGAAAATCACCTTAAATCGATGGCCATTTTTTGGGCAAAAACTTTAACGTCTTCCCGACTTTGCGGGAATTGCGAATTTTAGGCACCCAGAGAAAATCTTTTACTTTAAGGGGGCGGCCGCGAAGTTGCCCAAAGTCTCGGACACAAAAATTCTCAAGTTCCCCACTCTAGTAAATCGCCCTATGAGTATCTCCTGGCCCGCGAGCTCTGCGAGCGGGCCAGCTTCGGCGATTTTTGCCTTTTCGCCTAGGCGGTTCTTCTACGAAATTGGTCCACAGCTTTTGCTCAGAAAGCTAGCATTTGTTGCAACAGTTAGGTACTTGGTACCACATTTTGGTATCCATTTGGGCATTTGTGGCAACTACTCGGTACTTTGGCCCACATTTCGCTCTACTCGGGCTTCTATGGTGGTACTTGTCGGTACTTCTGGCCAACTTAGGCCAATTGGGTGCAACTTGTGGGTACTCTGTGGGTACTTTAGGGCGTATTGTGTCTTTCGGGTGAACCTTCGCTATACTTCATGGGTACTGATGGCCAACTTAGGAACATTCAGTGCAACCTTTGGGCCTAAGGAAATTTGTCCAACTCTTTGGACTTAGAAAATTTTCTGGACTTAGAAAATTTTCTGGACTTGTAAAAATTTTCAAATGTTCAATTTGGCCCACATTTCGCTCTACTCGGGCCTCTATGGTGCTACTTGGCGGTACTTTTGGCCAACTTAGGCCAATTGGGTGCTCTTTGTGGGTACTCTATCGGTACTTTTGGCCAACTTAGGCCAATGGGGTGCTATATGTGGGTGCTCTATCGGTACTTTTGGCCATGTTAGGCCCATTCGGTGCTATTTGTGGGTACTCTATCGGTACTTTTGGCCATGTTAGGCCCATTCGGTGCTATTTGTGGGTACTCTATCAGTACTTTTGGCCAACTTAGGCCAACTCAGTGCTACTTGTGGGTACTCTATCGGTACTTTTGGCCAACTTAGGCCAACGCGGTGCTATTTGTGGGTACTCTATCGGTACTTTTGGCCAACTTAGGCCCATTCGGTGCTATTTGTGGGTACTCTATCGGTACTTTTGGCCAACATAGGCCAATTGGGTGCTCTTTGTGGGTACTCTATCGGTACTTTTGGCCATGTTAGGCCCATTCGGTGCTATTTGTGGGTACTCTATCAGTACTTTTGGCCAACTTAGGCCAACTCAGTGCTACTTGTGGGTACTCTATCGGTACTTTTGGCCAACTTAGGCCAACGCGGTGCTATTTGTGAGTACTCTATCGGTACTTTTGGCCAACTTAGGCCCATTCGGTGCTATTTGTGGGTACTCTATCGGTACTTTTGGCCAACATAGGCCAATTGGGTGCTACTTGTGGGTGCTCTATCGGTACTTTTGGCCAACTTAGGCCAACTGGGTGCTATTTGTGGGTACTCTATCGGTACTTTTGGCCAACATAGGCCAATTGGGTGCTACTTGTGGGTGCTCTATCGGTACTTTTGGCCAACTTAGGCCAACTGGGTGCTATTTGTGGGTACTCTATCGGTACTTTTGGCCAACTTAGGCCAACTCAGTGCTTCTTGTGGGTACTCTATCGGTACTTTTGGCCAACTTAGGCCCATTCGGTGCTATTTGTGGGTACTCTATCGGTACTTTTGGCCAACTTAGGCCAACTCAGTGCTACTTGTGGGTACTCTATCGGTACTTTTGGCCAACTTAGGCCAATTGGGTGCTCTTTGTGGGTGCTCTATCGGTACTTTGGGACATATTATGTCCTTCGGGTGAACCTTCTCGATACCTCATGGGTACTTGTGGCCAACTTAGGAAAATTCAGTGCAACCTATGGGCCTTTGGAAATTGTTCCAACACTTTGGACTTAGAAAATTTTCTGGACTTAGAAAATTTTTTGGACTTAGAAAAATTTTCAACTTCTGTATCTTCTTCATCATGTTCCATTTTGTGGGACTTAGAAAATTTTCTGGACTTAGAAAATTTTTTGGACTTAGGAAATTTTTCAACACTTGTAAAATTTTTGTTCCTTCTTTGAAGAAGAATACTTTCCACTATTAGCTTCTTTCTCTTTTTCTTCTTAGTTGTCTTCTTATTTTCGGTCCGAGAGCGCCGACACTTGTAAAATTATCTAAGTCCGAAGACTTTTGGAATGAACCAAAAGTCAACGAACACAATACATCAACCCTATCAACATCAAGTGGCAACCCGAAGGAAGCGCAGCGGCCAGCCCATGTACAACGCGAAGTTGTAGCATGCAACCAACCAACCGCTAACCTCCAACGGCACTCAATGTATTCGTTACACATGGGCGCACCTGCACCACACTGTCGTGACCATCCAACGAGCCGTCGGTTCGGTCGTGTGTTACAAGCACCCCATCACATAGGCATAGAGTCACCACACAGTGTTCTTCAACACTCTCGTCACATGGTGCAAGTCACGGTACGCACCACCAATGTGCACTGGTTGGCCAATTCCAGCACACACGGGGCGCGCACGCGCAAGCACTAACCACCAAGCATGGGTCGCCTGAGAGGATCGATGCGAACGCATCTCTACAACTTGAAGCTCCCAGCCTGTAGTCCCGTCGTTTGCGGGCGGTCGTAGGTGTCGAAACTAGTGATATCCACAGTCGGCAAGCTCGTCCACCGGTGTTCCCAACATGTATGGTACTAACACGTGCAGCGCGAACCCGCCCTTTGCGGCCTAGTAGTAAGCGGGGATGAGACGCCAGTGTGCCAATGGACAGCACGGACGGTTCTCGGAGGGTTGTTAGGCCCGCTAGCTTACGACCACCTAATGGGTATAAGAAGCGCTATCAGCTCGGATTGGATACGACCTTAGAGGCGTTCAGGCATAATCCAGCGGACGTAGCGTCATACCATAGTCCGTTCGAACTAGTATTGAGCCAGTGGTCCGTACCTGTGGTTCCTCTCGTACTGCACAGGAATTCCGTTAAGATAGCGACAAACAATGCACACCAGTAGGGTAAAACTAACCTGTCTCACGACGGTCTAAACCCAGCTCACGTTCCCTTGAAAGGGTGAACAATCCTACGCTTGGTAAATTTTGCTTTACAATGATAGGAAGAGCCGACATCGAAGGATCAAAAAGCCACGTCGCTATGAACGCTTGGCGGCCACAAGCCAGTTATCCCTGTAGTCTGAGCGAAACCTCCGAAGTGAACGGACGTGTTTTTCGAGCGCTCCCGTGCGAATTTGCGAAAAAGTGCGTTTAAAGCGAATTAGTTCGAGATTTACCCACAGGTGGCGCTGGTGTTGTTAGGAGTGATATTCCCCAGCCCCCCCAACTCGAACCATAGTGCTACGAGCGTTTTTACGGAAAACGTGAAATATTTCACGAAATATTTCATGAAATATTTCAACCTTGAAATATTTCAAAAGAGGACAAAATTTCCTTTCCGGGGAGCCGTCGGACGCCCGGATCGGACAAGTGGTTCTGGAGATATAGGGGATTGAAAAAGTTTGATAAGTAGTTCGATAACTGTTATCGAACTCCAACACCGAGTTATCAAACTTCCGGACAAATCCTTTAAAGTGGGATATCTCGGTAACCCCTCGGGCTAGAGGGACGTCCGGGGTATCGGTGGATAGGTCTCGGAGTGGAGCACCGGATCGTCACCCCCCCGCCCCACCCATATCCACCCCCTCCCCCTCAGGAGGGAAAAACCAGTGTTTTCTAGTGTCCGGTTGGTATTGCCCTCTAAAAGTGCGCGAATCGGTTGAAAAATATTGCAGAACATTAAGTGAGATTATCCCGATTCGATGAAGTGGTCTGCCGTTTCTGTGCGTTGAAAAACAACGGAGATATAAGCGCCCAAAGTTGGAGGTTTTTCGCGTTTCCGGTTTTGACTCTCGCCATACAATTTGTATGGGATTTTCCGGGGACCAGTTTTTCGTGAATAACTTCGTCAATTCTTGACGGATTTTCAAAAATAAAACATCAAAAGACGCGTATTAAAAAGACGCATCCAACGGTGTTAAGTTTGTGCGTGTGTGTGTATGCCACCGGAAGTGGTGCCCAAAAAACTAGTGTTTTTTAGTGTCCGGTTGGTATTGCCCTCTAAAAGTGAGCGAATCGATTCAAAAACATTGTAAAACGTTAAGTGAGAACGTCCCGATTCGATGAAGTGGTCTGCCGTTTCTGTGCGTTGAAAAACAACGGAGATATTAGCGCCCAAAGTTGGAGGTTTTTCGCGTTTCCGGTTTCATTTCCGGCCATACAATTTGTATGGGATTTTCCGGGGACCAGTTTTTCGTGAATAACTTCGTCAATTCTTGACGGATTTTCAAAAATAAAACATCAAAAGACGCGTATTAAAAAGACGCATCCAACGGTGTAAAGTTTGTGCGTGTGTGTGTATGCCACCGGAAGTGGTGCCCAAAAAACTAGTGTTTTTTAGTATCCGGTTGGTATTGCCCTCTAAAAGTGTGCGAATCGATTTAAAAACATTGTAAAACGTTGAGTGAGAACGTCCCGATTCGATGAAGTGGTCTGCCGTTTCTGTGCGTTGAAAAACAACGGAGATATTAGCGCCCAAAGTTGGAGGTTTTTCGCGTTTCCGGTTTCAAAAAGTGCGTGTAAAATCCACCACGTGTTTTCGGGCGACATCTTGAAGATTTGGCAAAGTGGAAGGCCAATATTATTTAATTAGTTATTAAATTTTTGAAATTTAATAACTCGGTCGGTTGGCCACCTGGCCACTTGGATTTTGGCATCCGGCCCTCGATTGGGGTCCTCTACACGTGTGCCAAGTCCCCCCCCGCTACTCCCAAAAACCAGGGAGTTTTTTCCGGCCTGGTTTTTGAATTTTCAAAAATCAACCCTGCAACCTGGCGCGGGTTTAATCATCGTAACAGGAGTGGCCCATCGGGACTCACCCGGGAAAATTGGCCGCAGGCCGATCGGACCGGAATTAGCCCGGAAACCGGCGAAAAGGCGAGAAAAAGGGGGTTTTTCGGGTTTTTGGAGGCCAGTTTCCTCCCACCACCCCCTCGATCCACCCACCATCGGATAGGGCTTGGCCGGGCGCGTCGATCGATCCGTGGATCGCCAGGATCGGTCCATAAACGGCTGAGTTCTGCTATCTGGAAAAATCCTTTGGTGGTGTTAGTGTGCGAGTGCATTAGTGTTAGTGCGAAAACATTTTTATTGCACAACTTCGAGAAAAGTGGGCCGATTGCGACGTTTAGCACTTCGTTGGACGCGTCTCGGCAAGACGCGTCGATACGTGCCTTCAACGGGTCAATCGGGCCCATAGTGCGGTGGCCAGAGTGCCGGACATTTTGACCGTGTGTGTGTGAAAATCGGTGGCCAAAACGTGCACCACTCCGTCAGTTTTCGTCGGATCCGGACGTGCGACACCTCCCTGGAATCGTCTTCGCGAGAGCCAGCTCTTGCCGTACCAGGGGGGGCGATCCAGTGAACGGCCCCGGAACTGGGTTTTGTGTGTGCGTGTGTGTGAGCGGAATTTTCATTTGTGCACCGTTTCGGAACCGCTGGTCCGATTTCGAAGTCCGGCACCTCGTTGCAAATGCGCCGACGGGACGCAGCTGTTGCCGTTGTTTCGGAGGCGATCCATTGAGCGGATCGGAAGATCAATTTTTAGACGAGTTAAACGCTGATTTTTGGTAAGTTTGAGAGTCCCATCAGTACCGGAACACGAGGACGCATCGACCAAAATTTTCCGGCAGTCGATCGGACCGGAAACAGCCTGGAAACCAGCGAAAAGGCGGAAAAAAGGGGGTTTTTCGGGTTTTTGGAGGCCAGTTTCCTCCCACCACCCCCTCGATCCACCCACCATCGGATAGGGCTCGGTCGGGCGCGTCGATCGATCCGTGGATCGCCAGGATCGGTCCATAAACGGCTGAGTTCTGCTATCTGGAAAAATCCGTTTGGTGGTGTTAGTGTGCGAGTGCAGTAGTGTTAGTGCGGAAAAACATTTTATTGCACAACTTCGTGAAAAGTGGACCGATTGGGACGGGTAGCACTTTGTTCGAAGCGTCTCGGCAAGACGCGTCGATACGTGTCTTCAACGGGTCAATCGGGCCCATAGTGCGGTGGCCAGAGTGCGGGACATATTCGACCGTGTGTGTGTGAAAATCGGTGGCCAAATCGTGCACCACTTCGTCAGTTTTCGTCGGATCCGGACGTGCGACACCTCCCTGGAATCGTCTTCGCGAGAGCCAGCTTTTGCCGTACCAGGGGGGGCGATCCAGTGAACGGCCTCGGAACTGGGTTTTGTGTGTGTGTGTGTGCGAGCGGAATTTTCATTAGTGCACCGTTTCGGAACCGCTGGTCCGATTTGGACGTCCGACACCTCGTTGGATTCGTCTCGGCGAGACCTACTTGCTGCCATCAATCCGGAGTCGATCAACGGAGAGGCAAGTAAGTCGATTCTTTTTCATTAGGGTTTGCTTGGCACCTGGGGAAGCCAAGCACCATGGACGGTGCAAGGTCTTTGCGGTCGAGGACCTTGTCGACGGACGAGAGGGTTGCGCCGACGAATCGTCCTTCATTGCAGCCGCGAGTGCTGCTTACGAAGTCGTCGATGCCGGTCGTCAAGGAGACGACCTCTACCGGTTTTGCAGCGCAACGTGACGAGGAGATGCGTGAGCTTCGTCGCACCAACGAGGAGCTGCGGGCCATGCTCGCCAAGCTGCAGGAGGAGCTGTCCCTCTTCCGGGTCCAGATGGCGTCAGCAGAAGCGAATGCTCGTCGCGATGCGGAGGTGGCACTCTCGGCGGCTGTACGTCGGGAGGAAATAGCGGCGGCGGAAATCGCCGCACTTCGAGAGGCACAACGGCTGGATCGTGAGGCTCATCGGCGCGAGCGTGACGCGCTTAATGAGCTCATTTTGCAGGTCGTCGGAGGTCAGCAGCAGCTGGGCGAGCCGATACGCGCCTCTGTGGCTTATTCACCGACCCCAATGCCACGGCGTCGGATGGAGCAGCAGCAGAGTGAGCAGCAGCGTGGGCAGCAGCAGCAGCGGCAGCGACAGCAGGTTGCGGTGACGGCTATGGTGGAGCCGTCTCCGGACCAGGATGGCGGCTCCTGGACTGAGGTGGTGCGCCGTAAGCCGGCACGTCAATCAGCGAGCATGCAGCAGCAGCAGCAGCAGCAGCAGCAGAAGCAGCAGTGGCCGCAGCTGCAACAACAACGGGCGAAGGTCCAGCGACAGGCGGTTGCAGGACCATCGTCACAGCAGCCCCAACAACAGCGGGGGCAACAGGCCTGGCGTAGCCAGCCTGCAACACGGCGAGGCGGAGGGCGTCAACGGCAGCGCAAGACCAAGCCGGACGCAATTGAGATCGCTCCAGCCGAGGGACAAACCTGGACCGAGGTTTACCAGGTTGTGCGTGGGGCTCCAGAGATGGAAAAGTACGCAGAGGCTCTCGGAGTCGGACGACGCACCACACGCTCCCGACTCGTTATGGAGCTGAAGGAGAGCGCGAACGCTGCAGAGGTGCTGCAGTGCATCCAAGACGTGTGCGCGAAGGCGGAACTGCCGGCATCAGCACGCCTGGTGACTCCCACGGTCGACATCCGGATGGACGCGGTCGACCCTTTAGCGGAGGAGTCACACGTGGCGAAGGCACTCTCCGAGCTATGCCAGCACACCGTGGAGGAGACTTCGGTTCGGCTGCGACCAGCGTGGGACGGCACGAAGGTGGCGATAGCTCGGGTGACAACGAAGGCGGCAGAGGAGCTGGACGGGAAGTTTGTCAAAATCAAGTACACGTCCTGCCTGATCCGGAAGGTGGCTCCAATGCAGACGCGGCAGCAACGTTGTTACAAGTGTCTGGAGATGGGACACGTCCGGGCAGCGTGCACGAGCGAGGTCGATCGCTCGGCCAGCTGCATTCGATGCGGGAAGCCGGATCATCAGGCGAAGAGCTGCACGGCGGAGGTGTGTTGTGCCGTTTGCAGCGGCCCGCATCCGGTCGGTCATCTGACGTGCCGGCGCTAAAAGTGCTGCAGGTCAACCTTGGGCGGAGCAGGACAGCTCAGGACCTGCTGATGCAGACGGCTCGCGAGCTGGATGTTCAGGTGGTGCTCGCCTGTGAGCTGTATCGACCGCCTCGAGATGATCCGCGATGGGCTGTTGATGAGGAGTTGAGCGTGGCGATCGTCGCAACGGGGGCTTATCCCATTCAGCGTCTGTGGGGAAGCGTCGTCCCGGGACTGGTGGTTGCCACGATAGCGGGAGTTACGTTCGCCAGTTGCTACGTGTCGCCAAGCAGCGGTCTTGATGACTTCGAGGAGTTTCTTGGTGCGGTGGAGGTGTCGCTGGTGGGACATACAACATCAGTCCTGGCTGGGGACTTCAACGCCTGGAACGAGGAGTGGGGGAGTGCGCGCACTACCCGGAAGGGGCAGGAGCTCCTAAGCGTGGTGGAGCAGCTGGCGCTGCAGACGCTGAACCGTGGCAACGTGCCCACCTTCAAGGGCAACGGGGTTGCGCGGGAAAGCGTCATTGACGTCTCCTTCGCCAGCCAATCCATTGTGCGGCCGGACTCATGGCGCGTGCTCAACCGCTTCTCCGGCAGCGATCACGCATACATCGAGTTCCAGGTGGGGGTTCCGGGTCAACGGAACAAGCGACGTGGCCAGCAGCACCAAAGCCAAGCAGCAGCCAGTGACGGGACAGCCAGGCATGCCGGAACTCGGTGGAAGACGATGCAGTTCGTCCGGAAGAGCTTTGACATCGCCCTCACAGTCGGCCGCTTCGGACAGGTCGACACTCCGGAGGGGCTGGTTGGCGGACTCACTCGGGCGTGCGATGAGACCATGGAGAGAGTACACGGGGCTACCTTCCATCGCAAGCCCCAGGTGTACTGGTGGTCTCCGGACATCGAGCGCTTGAGGGAAGAGTGCGAAGCAGCGGAGGCAGCCCATCGCCGGGCTCAACCGTCGGAGCGTGCTGTGACGTCTGCCGGGCTGCAGGACTGTCGTCGTTTGCTGCAGGCCAGTATCCAGAACAGCAAGGAGAGCAGCCTTCAAGAGCTGATCGACGGAGTTGAGGCTGAGGTGTTCGGTCTCGGGTACAAGGTTGTGCGAGCGAAGCTTCGCGGCCGGGCGCCACCGGAAACGGACCGAGCTGTTCTTGGTCCGATCGTCGACGCCTTGTTCCCGGAGCATCCAGCGTTCGAGTGGCCGGACATCGAGGCGAGCACCGCCTCACACGTCGCTCTGAGGCCGGTCACGAGCTCGGAGGTTCTGCTGCTGGCTGAGCGGATGGCGTCGTCCAAGGCGCCAGGGTTGGACGGCATCCCGAACACTGCGGTGAAGGCAGCGATGCGGAAGCACCCGGAGGTCTTCGTGGACGTGTACAACCAGCTGCTCGAGCGAGGCGAGTTTCCTGTGGCGTGGAAGGAGGCTCGACTTGTGCTGATCGCGAAGCCGGGCAAGCAGCCGGGCGACCCGTCATCATATCGTCCGCTGCTCATGCTGGGAGCAGTCGCCAAGGGGTTTGAGCGGGTGATCCTGGATCGACTGAACGACCACCTGGAGAACAGCGATGCTCCGCGACTGTCGCCAAGGCAGTACGGGTTCCGGCGCGGCCGTTCAACAATACAGGCCATCGAACGTGTGATCGAGAGGGGGCAGCACGCGAGGACGTTCCATCGCACCAACCAGCGGGATCCTCGATGTCTGGTGGTGGCAGCACTGGACGTCAGGAATGCCTTCAACTCCGCCAGTTGGGAGGCGATCGCGGCTGCCCTGCAGAAGCTGCAAGTTCCAGTAGCCCTCCAGAGAATGTTGCGCAGCTACTTCTCTGAGAGGAGGCTGGTGTATGAAACCAGCGAGGGACCAGTGCGGCGAACGGTCACGGCGGGCGTTCCACAGGGCTCAATCCTGGGCCCGACTCTGTGGAACGCCATGTACGACGGCGTGCTTCGGCTGGCGCTACCCGAGGGCGCTGAGGTGATCGGTTTTGCCGACGACGTCGTGGTGCTGGCGAGCGGGACGACACCGGAGGCGGCGACGCGGTTAGCTGAAACGGCGATTGGAATGATCAGCTCGTGGATGGCGCAACACCACCTGGAGCTTGCTCCGGCCAAGACCGAGCTGGTCATTGTTTCGACAATGCGGAGAGAACGCACCCGCGTTCCAGTGACGATCGACGGAGTGGAGAAGATGCCGACCCGCACGCTCAAGTACCTCGGGGTCATTCTTGAGGATCACTTGTCGTGGAGGCCACACGTTGAGCAGGCCACGTCGAAGGCGCTCCGTGTGGCGCAGGCCATCTCCAGGTTGCTTCGTAACCATGGCGGACCTAAGTGTGCGAAGCGACGGTTGCTGTCATCGGTGGTGGACTCTACTCTCCGCTACGCTGCGCCGATTTGGCATGAAGCGGTCCAGCTTCGGGCGTGTCGCAGGCAGCTGAACCGGGTGCAGGGCCTTTACGCACGGCCGGTGGCCCGCACCTTCGTTACGGTGAGGAACGAGGTGGCAACGGTCCTTGCCAGCGTCATCCCCATCGTGCTGCAGGTGACGGAGGACGCTCGTTGTTACCAGCGACACCGGGCGACGGGAGCGAGTTTGCGGGAGCTGCGCATCGAGGAGCGAATAAACACAATCGCCGAGTGGCAGCGGCAGTGGGACCAGCTGGAACCAGAAAGCCGCTACACACGGTGGGCACACCGAGTTATCCCGGACTTGGCGGCATGGAAGAACCGGCGGCACGGAGAGATGACCTTCCATCTCGCGCAAATTCTCTCCGGCCACGGTTTCTTTCATGAATACCTGCATACCAAACATCTGGCGCCATCCGCTGACTGTGTCAGGTGCCCGGGAGTCGTGGAGAGTGCTGAACATGCGTTCTTTGACTGCCCGAGGTTCGCAGATGTTCGACAAGCATTGCTCGGCGAGGATGATGCAGCGGTCGTGACGCCGGAAACTCTCGTGGAGTTTATGCTGAGCAGTCCGGCGAGATGGAGCAGCGTTTGCGAAGCGGCGCGTAACATCACCACATCTCTGCAGCAGGATTGGTACGTCGAGCGTGCCACCAGCGCCAATGCAGAGATGGTAGCCGCAACGCAGCGTTTGGACGAGGCCCACAACACCACGCGGGCAGCTCGGAACGAGCGACGGAACGAGGCTCGCAGGCAGCTTACGCTTGAACGGCAGGCGGCAAGGCCACCTCCGGTGCATCCGGATGGCCGGCCGTACACGGAGGAGGAGTTGGTCTTGCGCGAACAACAGTTGCAGCGGACACGAGACAAGGTCCGCAGACACCGTGCTCGTCGGAGGGTGCAGAGTGACGAGGTGGTG
>NW_026045150.1:175000-190000 GCF_943734845.2 Anopheles funestus
ACCTGCGACAAATGATAGGAAATGCCGACATCAACACGTGTTCAGTTTGGTTTATCGCTCATAGGTCTTTTTGACCATCGATCCCTGATTATAACTCTCAATTAAACAGTCAGGAGAGTAAGGCATGCCCATCGATATCTCATCGACAGGCGATACCGCAAGAACGGCCAACGACACATCAGGTGATCGATTATTGCTACGACTTTTGCTTAATCGTTTCCACTCCTTAGAGAAAGAAACCCCCGGGGACCGTCTCGGTCGCAAGCTGCTCCGGTCCCTAAACAACCTGCGACAAATGATAGGAAATGCCGACATCAATACGTGTTCAGTTTGGTTTATCGCTCATTGGTCTGTTTGACCATCGATCCCTGATTAAACTCTCAGTAATCCAGTCGGGAGAGTAAGGCATGCCCATCGATATCTCATCGACAGGCGATACCGCTTGAACGGCCAACGACACATCAGAGGATCGTATCTTGCTACAACTTTTGCTTAATCGTTTCTTCTCCTTGGAGAAAGAAACCCCCGGGGACCGTCTCGGCCGCAAGCTGCTCCGGTCCCTAAACAACCTGCGGCATCAAATGATAGGAAAAGCCGACATCAATACGTGTTCAGTTTGGTTTATCGCTCATTGGTCTGTTTGACCATCGATCCCTGATTAATACTCTCAATTAGAAGGTCGGTAGAGTAAGGCATGCCCATCGATATCTCATCGACAGGCGATACCGCATGAACGGCCAACGACACATCAGAGGATCGTATCTTGCTACAACTCTTGCTTAATAGTTTCCACTCCTTGGAGAAAGAAACCCCCGGGGACCGTCTCGGCCGCAAGTTGCTCCGGTCCCTAAACAACCTGCGGCATCAAATGATAGGAAAAGCCGACATCAATACGTGTTCAGTTTGGTTTATCGCTCATAGGTCTGTTTGACCATCGATCCTAGAATTCAACTTTCGAGTAAGGCATGCCCGTCGATATCTCATCGATAGGCGATACCGGTAGAACGGCCAACGACACAAATGTAGGATCGCATTTACTCTTCCTTGGATGGATAACCAATACCCTAGGACCTTTTCATCGCGAGCTGCTCCGGTCCTCAAACAACTCGCGAACCACCGATAGGATGATATTAGGAATGGCCGACTTTCATCCTTTAACTCTCAGTTCTGCTTACCAAAACATAGGTACTTGGACCTTAAAGACCACTATATGTTCCCCGATCGGGGGCAATCGGAACGTCTATCCATCATCAACATCGTTTCACTCATTCCGAACCACCAAATTGGACAGACAGTACCATATTCACCAACCGATTGCTTCAACTTCGCAAACTGTATGGTAAGTTCTACTAATTTCACATCTTACCATCGACTAATAGTGCATAAATCCACTTGGAAATCACTTTTCCTTGGTCCTCGGACCTTCTACGACAACGTCCAACAAATATCCGAAGTCGTTTCCCAACTTAGACCAAGCATTTCGTATCTTTACTTCTAATCGATTTTTTCTCTCATAATTGACGATCAAAATCTAAAAACCACATTTTGAGCCAGAAGCAGTCGTCCGATCGTCCTGGGGGTAGTCTCAATCGATTTAGAAGGGCCCAATTCATAAAGATACGTACTCAGTCAAATTCATGCTTCTGGCTCACCTACCCCCTATATAGAAAACGAAAGCGTACAGGCGTGGAAAACGTGCCATTTTTCTCCATCACGGACTTTTTTTTTTCTCGTTGAACCGACTCTAGTAAAAAAGTGAAATTTTTTACTAGTTACCAACTTTTGCAAATTATCATCGGATATCACTTTTCATGGTCTATAGTAAGTTCTTATCACGTTTTAGTAGTTTTTGAAAAAAAAATTTTTTTGAACTTTTCAAAATTTTTCAAAACAAAGTTTTTGTAGGCGGTTTTGTGTATGGAGGGTTACTAGTCTCGGGGTCACTGTTTGACCAAAAAACCACTATATATCATTCGAAAGGTAATTTCAAGGGCTACAAAAAATTGTTCTACGACACCCCCTTCCGACGTCTAGTATTCGAGTTATTGGCCAAAAACCATTACTTGAGCGATTTTTCGTTCAGGGTACCCGACTCTAGTAAAAAAGTGAAATTTTTCTCGATTGACCAAGTGTTGCAAATGACCATCGGATTTCACTTTTTATGGTCTATAGTGAGTTCTGATCACGATTTGGTACTTTTTGAAAAAATTTTTTTGACGCACTTTTCAAAATTTTGCAAAACCAAAACTTTTTAGGCGGTTTTGTGTATGGAGGGTTACTAGTCTCGGGGTCACTTTTTGACCAAAAAACCACTATATATCATTCGAAAGGTAATTTCAAGGGCTACAAAAAATTGTTCTACGGCACCCCCCTCCGACGTCTAGTATTCGAGTTATTGGCCAAAAACCGCAACTATAGCGGTTTTTCGTCCAGGGTACCCGACTCTAGTAAAATGATGCGATTTTTACTAGTCTAGGAACTTTTTGGTCAAAAAATCAAGTATATGTCATTCGATAGATAATTTCAAGGGCTACAAAAAATTGTTCTACGGCACCCCCCTCCGACGTCTAGTATTCGAGTTATTGGCCAAAAACCGCAACTATAGCGGTTTTTCGTACAGGGTACCCGACTCTAGTAAAATGATGCGATTTTTACTAGTCTAGGAACTTTTTGGTCAAAAAATCAAGTATATGTCATTCGATAGATAATTTCAAGGGCTACCAAAAATTGTTCTACGGCACCCCCCTCCGACGCCTAGTATTCGAGTTATTAGCCAAAAACCGCAACTATAGCGGTTTTTCGTCCAGGGTACCCGACTCTAGTAAAATGATGCGATTTTTACTAGTCTAGGGAACTTTTTGGCCAAAAATCAAGTATATGTCATTCGATAGATAATTTCAAGGGCTACCAAAAATTGTTCCACGACACCCCCCTGCGACGTCTAGTATTCGAGTTATTAGCCAAAAACCGCAATTATAGCGGTTTTTCGTCCAGGGTACCCGACTCTAGTAAAATGATGCGATTTTTACTAGTCTAGGGAACTTTTTGGCCAAAAATCAAGTATATGTCATTCGATAGATAATTTCAAGGGCTACCAAAAATTGTTCCACGACACCCCCCTGCGACGTCTAGTATTCGAGTTATTAGCCAAAAACCGCAATTATAGCGGTTTTTCGTCCAGGGTACCCGACTCTAGTAAAATGATGCGATTTTTACTAGTCTAGGGAACTTTTTGGCCAAAAATCAAGTATATGTCATTCGATAGATAATTTCAAGGGCTACCAAAAATTGTTCCATGACACCCCCCTGCGACGTCTAGTATTCGAGTTATGGGCCAAAAACCATTCATACTTGAGCATTTTGCTCATTTTGCCTGTACGGGTACCGGGGACTAGTAAAATCAGGCCAATTTTACTAGAGTAGGGGTCCTTTTTGGTCAAAAAAACAACTTTTGCTCGTTCGATAGGGAATCGATAGGGCAACAAAAAATCGTTCTACGACCCCCCCTTCCGATGTCTAGTATTCGAGTTATGGGCCAAAAACAGTTTATAGCTAATTTTTCACTCGATTTTTCACCAAGTATCGCACATTACTCCGGTTCTATGCATTGGATCGTCAATCTTTAAGATTTTATGGGTAGTTCCAACTGTTTGCTACATTTCATCCATACATCACGAACCGATTCAATGTCTGTGGTAGAAGTTATTAGAGGAATAAAAAAATTTACCCTTGGCTTTGGACCGTACAAGTTTACCCATTTGTGGCCCGTATTTGCCCCATAGCTCCGCCGGTATCCAAGATATCGCCACACTTTCTTCTGGCCATGGGTAGATGGCACTTGTGGCTAGATTTCTTCCATGCACCACTAATCGCTACCATGTCTGTGGCCGGAGCTATTCACGAAAGCGCCTCGCGCACTTGGTCGGATTTTTGGTCCAACTTCACCATTTTTGGCCCATATTTGCCCCATAGCTCCGCCGGTATCCAAGATAGCGCCACACTTTCTTCTGGCCATGGGTAGATGGCACTTGTGGCTAGATTTCTTCCATGCACCACTAATCGCTACCATGTCTGTGGCCGGAGCTATTCGACGAACAACCATCGCATTTACCTAGGTACTTTTTCGGATTTTTGGTCCAACTTGCACCATTTTTGGCCCATATTTGCCCCATAGCTCCGCCGGTATCCAAGATATGGCCACACTTTCTTCTGGCCATGGGTAGATGGCACTTGTGGCTAGATTTCTTCCATGCACCACTAATCGCTACCATGTCTGTGGCCGGAGCTATTCACGAAAGCGCCTCGCGCACTTGGTCGGATTTTTGGTCCAACTTGCACCATTTTTGGCCCATATTTGCCCCATAGCTCCGCCGGTATCCAAGATATGGCCACACTTTCTTCTGGCCATGGGTAGATGGCACTTGTGGCTAGATTTCTTCCATGCACCACTAATCGCTACCATGTCTGTGGCCGGAGCTATTCGACGAACAACCATCGCATTTACCTAGGTACTTTTTCGGATTTTTGGTCCAACTTGCACCATTTTTGGCCCATATTTGCCCCATAGCTCCGCCGGTATCCAAGATATGGCCACACTTTCTTCTGGCCATGGGTAGATGGCACTTGTGGCTAGATTTCTTCCATGCACCACTAATCGCTACCATGTCTGTGGCCGGAGCTATTCACGAAAGCGCCTCGCGCACTTGGTCGGATTTTTGGTCCACCTGGCACCATTGTTGGCCCGTATTTGCCCCATAGCTCCGCCGGTATCCAAGATATGGCCACACTTTCTTCTGGCCATGGGTAGATGGCACTTGTGGCTAGATTTCTTCCATGCACCACTAATCGCTACCATGTCTGTGGCCGGAGCTATTCACGAAAGCGCCTCGCGCACTTGGTCGGATTTTTGGTCCACCTGGCACCATTGTTGGCCCGTATTTGCCCCATAGCTCCGCCGGTATCCAAGATATGGCCACACTTTGTTCTGGCCATGGGTAGATGGCACTTGTGGCTAGATTTCTTCCATGCACCACTAATCGCTACCATGTCTCTGGCCGGAGCTATTCGACGAACAACCATCGCATTTACCTAGGTACTTTTTCGGATTTTTGGTCCAACTTGCACCATTTTTGGCCCATATTTGCCCCATAGCTCCGCCGGTATCCAAGATATGGCCACACTTTCTTCTGGCCATGGGTAGATGGCACTTGTGGCTAGATTTCTTCCATGCACCACTAATCGCTACCATGTCTGTGGCCGGAGCTATTCACGAAAGCGCCTCGCGCACTTGGTCGGATTTTTGGTCCACCTGGCACCATTGTTGGCCCGTATTTGCCCCATAGCTCCGCCGGTATCCAAGATATGGCCACACTTTCTTCTGGCCATGGGTAGATGGCACTTGTGGCTAGATTTCTTCCATGCACTACTAATCGCTACCATGTCTCTGGCCGGAGCTATTCACGAAAGCGCCTCGCGCACTTGGTCGGATTTTTGGTCCAACTTGCACCATTTTTGGCCCATATTTGCCCCATAGCTCCGCCGGTATCCAAGATATGGCCACACTTTCTTCTGGCCATGGGTAGATGGCACTTGTGGCTAGATTTCTTCCATGCACCACTAATCGCTACCATGTCTGTGGCCGGAGCTATTCACGAAAGCGCCTCGCGCACTTGGTCGGATTTTTGGTCCAACTTGCACCATTTTTGGCCCATATTTGCCCCATAGCTCCGCCGGTATCCAAGATATGGCCACACTTTCTTCTGGCCATGGGTAGATGGCACTTGTGGCTAGATTTCTTCCATGCACCACTAATCGCTACCATGTCTGTGGCCGGAGCTATTCGACGAACAACCATCGCATTTACCTAGGTACTTTTTCGGATTTTTGGTCCAACTTGCACCATTTTTGGCCCATATTTGCCCCATAGCTCCGCCGGTATCCAAGATATGGCCACACTTTCTTCTGGCCATGGGTAGATGGCACTTGTGGCTAGATTTCTTCCATGCACCACTAATCGCTACCATGTCTGTGGCCGGAGCTATTCACGAAAGCGCCTCGCGCACTTGGTCGGATTTTTGGTCCACCTGGCACCATTGTTGGCCCGTATTTGCCCCATAGCTCCGCCGGTATCCAAGATATGGCCACACTTTCTTCTGGCCATGGGTAGATGGCACTTGTGGCTAGATTTCTTCCATGCACTACTAATCGCTACCATGTCTCTGGCCGGAGCTATTCACGAAAGCGCCTCGCGCACTTGGTCGGATTTTTGGTCCAACTTGCACCATTTTTGGCCCATATTTGCCCCATAGCTCCGCCGGTATCCAAGATATGGCCACACTTTCTTCTGGCCATGGGTAGATGGCACTTGTGGCTAGATTTCTTCCATGCACCACTAATCGCTACCATGTCTGTGGCCGGAGCTATTCACGAAAGCGCCTCGCGCACTTGGTCGGATTTTTGGTCCACCTGGCACCATTGTTGGCCCGTATTTGCCCCATAGCTCCGCCGGTATCCAAGATATGGCCACACTTTGTTCTGGCCATGGGTAGATGGCACTTGTGGCTAGATTTCTTCCATGCACCACTAATCGCTACCATGTCTCTGGCCGGAGCTATTCGACGAACAACCATCGCATTTACCTAGGTACTTTTTCGGATTTTTGGTCCAACTTGTACCATTTTTGGCCCATATTTGCCCCATAGCTCCGCCGGTATCCAAGATATGGCCACACTTTCTTCTGGCCATGGGTAGATGGCACTTGTGGCTAGATTTCTTCCATGCACCACTAATCGCTACCATGTCTGTGGCCGGAGCTATTCACGAAAGCGCCTAGCGCACTTGGTCGGATTTTTGGTCCAACTTCACCATTTTTGGCCCATATTTGCCCCATAGCTCCGCCGGTATCCAAGATATGGCCACACTTTCTTCTGGCCATGGGTAGATGGCACTTGTGGCTAGATTTCTTCCATGCACCACTAATCGCTACCATGTCTGTGGCCGGAGCTATTCGACGAACAACCATCGCATTTACCTAGGTACTTTTTCGGATTTTTGGTCCAACTTGCACCATTTTTGGCCCGTATTTGCCCCATAGCTCCGCCGGTATCCAAGATAGCGCCACACTTTCTTCTGGCCATGGGTAGATGGCACTTGTGGCTAGATTTCTTCCATGCACCACTAATCGCTACCATGTCTGTGGCCGGAGCTATTCACGAAAGCGCCTAGCGCACTTGGTCGGATTTTTGGTCCAACTTCACCATTTTTGGCCCATATTTGCCCCATAGCTCCGCCGGTATCCAAGATATGGCCACACTTTCTTCTGGCCATGGGTAGATGGCACTTGTGGCTAGATTTCTTCCATGCACCACTAATCGCTACCATGTCTGTGGCCGGAGCTATTCGACGAACAACCATCGCATTTACCTAGGTACTTTTTCGGATTTTTGGTCCAACTTGCACCATTTTTGGCCCGTATTTGCCCCATAGCTCCGCCGGTATCCAAGATAGCGCCACACTTTCTTCTGGCCATGGGTAGATGGCACTTGTGGCTAGATTTCTTCCATGCACCACTAATCGCTACCATGTCTGTGGCCGGAGCTATTCACGAAAGCGTCTCGCGCACTTGGTCGGATTTTTGGTCCAACTTCACCATTTTTGGCCCATATTTGCCCCATAGCTCCGCCGGTATCCAAGATATGGCCACACTTTCTTCTGGCCATGGGTAGATGGCACTTGTGGCTAGATTTCTTCCATGCACCACTAATCGCTACCATGTCTGTGGCCGGAGCTATTCGACGAACAACCATCGCATTTACCTAGGTACTTTTTCGGATTTTTGGTCCAACTTGCACCATTTTTGGCCCATATTTGCCCCATAGCTCCGCCGGTATCCAAGATATGGCCACACTTTCTTCTGGCCATGGGTAGATGGCACTTGTGGCTAGATTTCTTCCATGCACCACTAATCGCTACCATGTCTCTGGCCGGAGCTATTCGACGAACAACCATCGCATTCACCTTCTCGTTGCACTTCTTCGGGAATTTGGTGCAACCAAGTTTTCACTATAACTTGGTCATTTTCCGTCCATCGGACATGCGGTTTTGGGTGTCGATACTTGACACCGCGCGCTACAATATGTTCCTCCACGACCATGTGGTCCGATGCTTCCAACAGGAGCTATTCGAGGAGTACCGATTTTTCACCATTAAAAATGCTCAATTTTGCACCAACTTTTGCCTATAACTCAGGCTGTATCGATCGGATCTTCAATCTTGAAAAAGTTTTGGATAGGTGGCACCAAATGCTACATTTCGTTCTTCCACGTCAACTTTGTCCGATGTCTAGCAAAAAAGTTATTCGCGAACCAAGTCCAGAACCCATGCAATGGCTGCCCTCATTGCATACATCACGGCGGTTAACTCTCGTTACTCTATACCGTGGACTTGGTACTTTTTCAGGCATTCGTTGCTACTTCTCGGTTCATGATATTCGTTTACGGTCTTCACTAGGGCATTTGGTGCTCCTTATCGGTTCATGATATTCGTTTACGGTCTTCACTAGGGCATTTGGTGCTCCTTATCGGTTCATGATATTCGTTTACGGTCTTCACTAGGGCATTTGGTGCTCCTTATCGGTTCATGATATTCGTTTACGGTCTTCACTAGGGCATTTGGTGCTCCTTATCGGTTCATGATATTCGTTTACGGTCTTCACTAGGGCATCTGGTAATGGGCTTCCCACTTTCTACTGATCGATCCATACTCACTTGCGTGCACCTAGCCTAGGAAGGTTTCCTATGGCTTCCCATCTTTCTACTGATCGATCCATACTCACTTGCGTGCACCTAGCCTAGGAAGGTTTCCTATGGCTTCCCATCTTTCTACTGATCGATCCATACTCACTTGCGTGCACCTAGCCTAGGAAGGTTTCCTATGGCTTCCCATCTTTCTACTGATCGATCCATACTCACTTGCGTGCACCTAGCCTAGGAAGGTTTCCTATGGCTTCCCATCTTTCTACTGATCGATCCATACTCACTTGCGTGCACCTAGCCTAGGAAGGTTTCCTATGGCTTCCCATCTTTCTACTGATCGATCCATACTCACTTGCGTGCACCTAGCCTAGGAAGGTTTCCTATGGCTTCCCATCTTTCTACTGATCGATCCATACTCACTTGCGTGCACCTAGCCTAGGAAGGTTTCCTATGGCTTCCCATCTTTCTACTGATCGATCCATACTCACTTGCGTGCACCTAGCCTAGGAAGGTTTCCTATGGCTTCCCATCTTTCTACTGATCGATCCATACTCACTTGCGTGCACCTAGCCTAGGAAGGTTTCCTATGGCTTCCCATCTTTCTACTGATCGATCCATACTCACTTGCGTGCACCTAGCCTAGGAAGGTTTCCTATGGCTTCCCATCTTTCTACTGATCGATCCATACTCACTTGCGTGCACCTAGCCTAGGAAGGTTTCCTTGGGCTTCCCATCTTTCTACTGATCGATCCATACTCACTTGCGTGCACCTAGCCTAGGAAGGTTTCCTATGGCTTCCCATCTTTCTACTGATCGATCCATACTCACTTGCGTGCACCTAGCCTAGGAAGGTTTCCTATGGCTTCCCATCTTTCTACTGATCGATCCATACTCACTTGCGTGCACCTAGCCTAGGAAGGTTTCCTATGGCTTCCCATCTTTCTACTGATCGATCAATACTCCCTTGCGTGCACCTAGCCTAGGAAGGTTTCCTATGGCTTCCCATCTTTCTACTGATCGATCCATACTCACTTGCGTGCACCTAGCCTAGGAAGGTTTCCTATGGCTTCCCATCTTTCTACTGATCGATCCATACTCACTTGCGTGCACCTAGCCTAGGAAGGTTTCCTATGGCTTCCCATCTTTCTACTGATCGATCCATACTCACTTGCGTGCACCTAGCCTAGGAAGGTTTCCTTGGGCTTCCCATCTTTCTACTGATCGATCCATACTCACTTGCGTGCACCTAGCCTAGGAAGGTTTCCCTTTGGTACCGACTTCCATCTACGCACTCGATATAACCTAGGTACTTGGTACCGATGATGGTTAACACTCAAGCATTTCTTGCATCCTGCGTGCAAGGTACCAATTTTCACTTCTCAGGTGCGTTTATGAGCCCGCATTAATCCAATATCGCTCTGATGGCCTTTCTTATTATTTCATCCGATAGCCCTTGCCAAAAGCTACCAAAAGTTCCTCCACGGCCATGTGCTCCGACGCTTAGTTTAGGAAATATTCGAAAAAATTCAAAATAGGAAGCATTTTCTTATTGGAAAATCACCTTAAATCGATGGCCATTTTTTGGGCAAAAACTTTAACGTCTTCCCGACTTTGCGGGAATTGCGAATTTTAGGCACCCAGAGAAAATCTTTTACTTTAAGGGGGCGGCCGCGAAGTTGCCCAAAGTCTCGGACACAAAAATTCTCAAGTTCCCCACTCTAGTAAATCGCCCTATGAGTATCTCCTGGCCCGCGAGCTCTGCGAGCGGGCCAGCTTCGGCGATTTTTGCCTTTTCGCCTAGGCGGTTCTTCTACGAAATTGGTCCACAGCTTTTGCTCAGAAAGCTAGCATTTGTTGCAACAGTTAGGTACTTGGTACCACATTTTGGTATCCATTTGGGCATTTGTGGCAACTACTCGGTACTTTGGCCCACATTTCGCTCTACTCGGGCTTCTATGGTGGTACTTGTCGGTACTTCTGGCCAACTTAGGCCAATTGGGTGCAACTTGTGGGTACTCTGTGGGTACTTTAGGGCGTATTGTGTCTTTCGGGTGAACCTTCGCTATACTTCATGGGTACTGATGGCCAACTTAGGAACATTCAGTGCAACCTTTGGGCCTAAGGAAATTTGTCCAACTCTTTGGACTTAGAAAATTTTCTGGACTTAGAAAATTTTCTGGACTTGTAAAAATTTTCAAATGTTCAATTTGGCCCACATTTCGCTCTACTCGGGCCTCTATGGTGCTACTTGGCGGTACTTTTGGCCAACTTAGGCCAATTGGGTGCTCTTTGTGGGTACTCTATCGGTACTTTTGGCCAACTTAGGCCAATGGGGTGCTATATGTGGGTGCTCTATCGGTACTTTTGGCCATGTTAGGCCCATTCGGTGCTATTTGTGGGTACTCTATCGGTACTTTTGGCCATGTTAGGCCCATTCGGTGCTATTTGTGGGTACTCTATCAGTACTTTTGGCCAACTTAGGCCAACTCAGTGCTACTTGTGGGTACTCTATCGGTACTTTTGGCCAACTTAGGCCAACGCGGTGCTATTTGTGGGTACTCTATCGGTACTTTTGGCCAACTTAGGCCCATTCGGTGCTATTTGTGGGTACTCTATCGGTACTTTTGGCCAACATAGGCCAATTGGGTGCTCTTTGTGGGTACTCTATCGGTACTTTTGGCCATGTTAGGCCCATTCGGTGCTATTTGTGGGTACTCTATCAGTACTTTTGGCCAACTTAGGCCAACTCAGTGCTACTTGTGGGTACTCTATCGGTACTTTTGGCCAACTTAGGCCAACGCGGTGCTATTTGTGAGTACTCTATCGGTACTTTTGGCCAACTTAGGCCCATTCGGTGCTATTTGTGGGTACTCTATCGGTACTTTTGGCCAACATAGGCCAATTGGGTGCTACTTGTGGGTGCTCTATCGGTACTTTTGGCCAACTTAGGCCAACTGGGTGCTATTTGTGGGTACTCTATCGGTACTTTTGGCCAACATAGGCCAATTGGGTGCTACTTGTGGGTGCTCTATCGGTACTTTTGGCCAACTTAGGCCAACTGGGTGCTATTTGTGGGTACTCTATCGGTACTTTTGGCCAACTTAGGCCAACTCAGTGCTTCTTGTGGGTACTCTATCGGTACTTTTGGCCAACTTAGGCCCATTCGGTGCTATTTGTGGGTACTCTATCGGTACTTTTGGCCAACTTAGGCCAACTCAGTGCTACTTGTGGGTACTCTATCGGTACTTTTGGCCAACTTAGGCCAATTGGGTGCTCTTTGTGGGTGCTCTATCGGTACTTTGGGACATATTATGTCCTTCGGGTGAACCTTCTCGATACCTCATGGGTACTTGTGGCCAACTTAGGAAAATTCAGTGCAACCTATGGGCCTTTGGAAATTGTTCCAACACTTTGGACTTAGAAAATTTTCTGGACTTAGAAAATTTTTTGGACTTAGAAAAATTTTCAACTTCTGTATCTTCTTCATCATGTTCCATTTTGTGGGACTTAGAAAATTTTCTGGACTTAGAAAATTTTTTGGACTTAGGAAATTTTTCAACACTTGTAAAATTTTTGTTCCTTCTTTGAAGAAGAATACTTTCCACTATTAGCTTCTTTCTCTTTTTCTTCTTAGTTGTCTTCTTATTTTCGGTCCGAGAGCGCCGACACTTGTAAAATTATCTAAGTCCGAAGACTTTTGGAATGAACCAAAAGTCAACGAACACAATACATCAACCCTATCAACATCAAGTGGCAACCCGAAGGAAGCGCAGCGGCCAGCCCATGTACAACGCGAAGTTGTAGCATGCAACCAACCAACCGCTAACCTCCAACGGCACTCAATGTATTCGTTACACATGGGCGCACCTGCACCACACTGTCGTGACCATCCAACGAGCCGTCGGTTCGGTCGTGTGTTACAAGCACCCCATCACATAGGCATAGAGTCACCACACAGTGTTCTTCAACACTCTCGTCACATGGTGCAAGTCACGGTACGCACCACCAATGTGCACTGGTTGGCCAATTCCAGCACACACGGGGCGCGCACGCGCAAGCACTAACCACCAAGCATGGGTCGCCTGAGAGGATCGATGCGAACGCATCTCTACAACTTGAAGCTCCCAGCCTGTAGTCCCGTCGTTTGCGGGCGGTCGTAGGTGTCGAAACTAGTGATATCCACAGTCGGCAAGCTCGTCCACCGGTGTTCCCAACATGTATGGTACTAACACGTGCAGCGCGAACCCGCCCTTTGCGGCCTAGTAGTAAGCGGGGATGAGACGCCAGTGTGCCAATGGACAGCACGGACGGTTCTCGGAGGGTTGTTAGGCCCGCTAGCTTACGACCACCTAATGGGTATAAGAAGCGCTATCAGCTCGGATTGGATACGACCTTAGAGGCGTTCAGGCATAATCCAGCGGACGTAGCGTCATACCATAGTCCGTTCGAACTAGTATTGAGCCAGTGGTCCGTACCTGTGGTTCCTCTCGTACTGCACAGGAATTCCGTTAAGATAGCGACAAACAATGCACACCAGTAGGGTAAAACTAACCTGTCTCACGACGGTCTAAACCCAGCTCACGTTCCCTTGAAAGGGTGAACAATCCTACGCTTGGTAAATTTTGCTTTACAATGATAGGAAGAGCCGACATCGAAGGATCAAAAAGCCACGTCGCTATGAACGCTTGGCGGCCACAAGCCAGTTATCCCTGTTCGTCGTGGTACGCGCACCAGTGGCGAACTTCGGACCGAGGAGCGACAGCGGACCATCGCCGAGTGGCAGTCGGCGTGGAATGCTGATGCCGCAGCAGAGGGAGCCAGCAAGTACGTCAGGTGGGCCCACCGTACGATCCCGGACATCGGATCGTGGCAGTCGCGGAACCACGGAGAGGTTACCTTCCATCTGTCGCAGGTACTATCCGGTCACGGATTTTTCCGTGAGTACCTTTGCGACATGGGTTTCACCTCATCCCCGGACTGCACGTGGTGCCCTGGCGTCGCTGAGAGTGCCGAGCATGCTATGTTCGTGTGCCCTCGCTTTGCCGCCATCCGGAGGCAACTGTTGGACGGCGTAGTTCCGGAGTCGCTGGAGGGCCACATGCTTCAGTGTCCGGAGAACTGGAGTAACGTGTGTGAGGCTGCCAAACGAATCACGCATGCGCTGCAGCGTGACTGGGACGAGTTCCGGACCATGTTGGCGTCCCAGGGAATGTTGCCGGATAATGTCCACCGACCGGATCCCGATGCTGTTCGACGTGCTCGCTATGATCGGCGTAACGTCGCGCGAAACCGGCAGAGGGCACAGCAACGGGAGGAGCAGCGGGGTGGGCGGCCGCCATCACCACCCCCTTCACCGAGGACCATCGAACGTAGAGCTGCTGTTCGCGAACGGGTCGCTCGCCATCGTCAGCGGCTACGTGAGTTGATAGCGGAAGTGCGTCGGGCCGCGTCACCCGAAAGTAACGACGACAGCACCAGCGACGAGGAGGACCATCGTGGTTACATTCTCCACGTCGGTAGATCGTCGAATGATGAGTCGAGGGATGGCCTCAACGCGGCCGAAACAGCCGCCGCCGCCGAGGCAGAGAACTCCTCGCGTTAAGACTGCGCAGAACATCCGGGAAGAGCGGTAGAGGTAGGCCCAGCGGGGCATTGCGCATGCAAGGCTTTAGTTATCCACGTAACGTGATTAAAAGGATTCTATTCTAAATAAAGTGATAGGTGCTGATAAGCACGGTATAGGGAAGCGTTAAGCGCAGAAAACTTCCGCCCCGTACGAAACCCTCGCGGGTGATGGTGCGGAAGGGTGTGAGGGATGGGTCAACGTCTCATATGAACTGTACATTGTACAACTATTATGTTAATTAAACCATCCTTCAAGTATAAAAAAAAAAAAAAAAAAAAAAGCCAGTTATCCCTGTGGTAACTTTTCTGACACCACTTGCTAAAAACTCGTTATACCAAAAGGATCGTAAGGCCAAGCTTTCGCTGTCCCGGCGTGTACTGAACGTTAGGATCAAACCAGCTTTTGTCCTTATGCTCAACGGGTGGTTTCTGTCCACTCTGAGCTGACCTTTGGACACCTCCGTTATCGTTTTGGAGATGTACCGCCCCAGTCAAACTCCGCACCTGGCACTGTCCATGACGTGGACCGAGAGGTTTATTCAGATGTCTTCGAGCCAAGCGGCACCAGAAACCGGAGAAGCGAAGGCGATCGGCGCAAACGGTCGAACGGCGACAGAACACG
>NW_026045150.1:195000-215000 GCF_943734845.2 Anopheles funestus
AAGTGTACAACGATCGAGTTTGCTTAAGTGTCTGGGTACCTACACACCAGACACAATGCAATGGCCACGGATCCACACAAGGCACATCACATGCAGAAAGCTTCACCAGATTATGACACATACCACACTCTTGTAACTCGTCGTCGAAGGGGCGTTCAAAGTGCCTTACGGCTAGGGGAGATCTAGCACGGCACGGAGACACAGTGATGGTTGCCCATCAAAGTGTACAACGATCGAGTTTGCTTTCCGCGCAAGCGTTCTAAGTGTCTGGGTACCTACACACCAGACACAATGCAATGGCCACGGATCCACACAAGGCACATCACATGCAGAAAGCTTCACCAGATTCTGACACATACCACACACATGCAACTCGTCGTCGAAGGGGCGTTCAAGTGCCTTACGGCTAGGGGAGATCTAGCTCGGCACGGAGACACAGTGATGGTCACCCATCAAAGTGTACAACGAACGAGTTGGCTTTCAACAAATTCTGACACATAGCAAGCGAGCGACCGAGCTACACCGAAGGCAGCCCATGGTTGGTCACTCGCGGACGATCATCAGTAATGATCCTTCCGCAGGTTCACCTACGGAAACCTTGTTACGACTTTTACTTCCTCTAAATCATCAAGTTCGGTCAACTTCAGCCATGCCAGCTGCAGCTCACGAAGGAACCGCGGAAGGTAAGCCTCCAGAAACCTCACTAAATAATCCATCGGTAGTAGCGACGGGCGGTGTGTACAAAGGGCAGGGACGTAATCAGCACTAGCTAATGACTAGTGCTTACTAGAAATTCCAGGTTCATGGGGACCGTTGCAGTCCCCAATCCCGACTAGATGGGCATTTTAGTGATTTCCCGTTCCTCTCGGAATGGGGGCGCCTATTGGCGAGAACACGCTGCGACCCACATTGTAGCACGCGTGCAGCCCAGAACATCTAAGGGCATCACGGACCTGTTATCGCTCATTCTCAGCTTGCTAAACACAAGTTGTCCCGCTAAGCAGGGCAAACGTAGCCGACGACCGCCCGTGAAGGCGCCGCCCGGCTGTAACGTCAGGTGCGCCCGGAGGCGCACTGCTGACAGCGTTCTAGTTAGCATGTTTGAGTCACGTTCGTTATCGGAATTAACCAGACAAATCATTCCACGAACTAAGAACGGCCATGCACCACTACCCTTAAATTTGAGAAAGAGCTATCAATCTGTCTTACCTCGATAAGTTTGGACCTGGTAAATTTTCCCGTGTTGAGTCAAATTAAGCCGCAAGCTCCACTTCTTGTGGTGCCCTTCCGTCAATTCCTTTAAGTTTCAACTTTGCAACCATACTTCCCCCGGAACCCGATTTTGGTTTCCCGGAAGCGACTGAGAGCACCGAATAGGGGTAGCGTCTCCCAATTGCTAATTGGCATCGTTTACGGTTAGAACTAGGGCGGTATCTAATCGCCTTCGATCCTCTAACTTTCGTTCTTGATTAAAGAAAGCATCCATGGCAAACGCTTTCGCTTCAGTTGGTCCTACGACGGTCTACGAATTTCACCTCTCGCGCCGTAATACCAATGCCCCCAACTACTTCTGTTAATCATTACCTCTAGGTTTCTGACAAACCAACGAAATCGTATAAACCGAGGTCATATTCCATTATTCCATGCAAGATTATTCTCGGCCAACGCCAACCCCACGGGGGGGCCGGACGCTTTGTCTTAGCCTGCTTTGAGCACTCTAATTTGTTCAAGGTAAATGTGAGTATCTTGAGCACCATGAGGAGCCCGTGCCGGAGTTAACCGGTAGCACGGTACTCGTTCACAGAGTAACGCCCAAGTACACCATTGTGAGTCGCAGCCGTGAGCGCGCGCACGAACGGCCCCGGCGTGTAACCGGGCGCCCGTGGCGGTCACGTGTCTGGACGGGCAATCAACTTCGAACGTTTTAACCGCAACAACTTTAATATACGCTAGTGGAGCTGGAATTACCGCGGCTGCTGGCACCAGACTTGCCCTCCACTTGATCCTTGTTGAAGGATTTATACTCAACTCATTCCAATTATGGACCATCGTTAGAGAGGTCCATATTGTTATTTCTCGTCACTACCTCCCCGTACTGGGATTGGGTAATTTACGCGCCTGCTGCCTTCCTTGGATGTGGTAGCCATTTCTCAGGCTCCCTCTCCGGAATCGAACCCTGATTCCCCGTTACCCGTCGCAACCATGGTAGTCCTCTACACTACCATCAATAGTTGATAGGGCAGACATTTGAAAGATCTGTCGTCAGTCGACAAGCGACCATACGATCTGCGTCCTTATCCAGACTTCAACTCAAGCCGCCCGGAGGCGATTGGTTTAACTAATAAGTGCACCAGTTCAGCTACCCGCGAGGGCAACAGTCCCGGCATGTTGCATGTATTAGCTCTGGATTTTCCACAGTTATCCAAGTAACTAGTGGTAGGATGATCTTGTGAATTATAGCTGTTATACTGAGCCTTATGCGGTTTCACATTCATTTATGTTTGTACTTAGACATGCATGGCTTAACCTTTGAGACAAGCGTATATTACTGGTAGGATCAACCAGAATTCGTTCCACTACAGACACACACTCGCTTAGTGGGAAATAAATTTCCACACAACTCTCTCTCTCTAGAACCATATGGAATGGCTCTTTGGTGTTGGGTAAGGCACCAATTTGTTGGGGTGTAACGGTCACCACCAACTTTAAGTTTGTTAGGGCACAACGGAAACCACTAACTAAACTTTAGGAAACTAAATTTCCTCACACATTATCTCTCACCATATTAGCACTAGGTGCTATCCACGATTGTACAACGTTTCAACTCTTGAATCGACCGTAGGGCCGCGGAATTGCTTCCGGGCCCCTATTCTCGCTATTAATTGTTCATCTCTTTCAATACATCGAGTTCGTTCCATTGGGTAGTTCGCATGGCGAACGTTTTGATGCAGCCCCCTGGGGGACCACGGCACTTTACACCGGGTATGGTGTATGCGCAACCTACAGATAACAATAAACCCCTTATGCGTGTGTAAACCGATGTTGGGCTGCTCAACATCTTTCATGGTTACATCACTTGCACCAGAACCCACGGTGCCGATTTGGTAATATGTTGTACATTTACTCTCAAGATGTACGCTTCGGCCCCTTATTCAGGGGCTCAAGCTATTACCAGCAAGAACAATCCTCATCCAGACTTGAACTCGAAACACCTGGAGGCGAACGGTTTAACTAATAAGTGCACCAGTCTTGAATCCATGCGTCGGTGGAAACAATGCCGGCGTGTTGCATGTATTAGCTCTGAACTTAGCGAGTGATTGCCTTGCAGCTGTCATACTGAGCGTAGAGCGTGATTATCGCTCACTTGAACCATGTTGAATGGCTCTTTGGTGTAGGGTAAGGCACCAATTTGTTGGGGCGTAACGGTCACCACCAACTTAAGACTTGCTTATAGGTATTTCAACGTTTTCAACTCTTAAATCGACCGTGTTTCATTATCATCTCTTCTTCTTATTAAATGCATAGAGTTCGTTCCATTGGGTAGTTCGCGTGGCGAACGGTTTGATGCAGCCCCCCCGGGGGGACCACGGCACTTTACACCGGGCATGGTGTATGCGCAACCTACAGATCACCAATATATTTGTGATCGATAATGCACACTTCTTACACGACTGACCAGTCGACAGCGCTGCCTTCCTATTATGCGTGTGTAAACCGATGTTGGGCTGCTCAACATCTTTCACGGTTACATCACTTGCACCCGAACCCATGGTGCCGATTTGGTAATATGTTGTACATGGTCTCAAGATGTACGCTTCGACCCCTTATTCAGGGGCTCAAGCTATTACCAGCAAGATCAATCCTCATCCAGACTTGAACTCGAAACACCCGGAGGCGAACGGTTTAACTAATAAGTGCACCAGTCTTGAATCCATGCGTCGGTGGAAACAATGCCGGCATGTTGCATGTATTAGCTCTGAACATAGCGAGTGATTGCCTTGTAGCTGTCGAACTGAGCGTAGAATGTGATTATCGCTCACTTGAAAGGGTCAAGCCCTTTCGAGTCGTCCGGTTTTTACGCCAGACGACTCGGTTCACCATCTTTCGGGAAGGGACCGTCTCGGTCGCAAGCTGCTCCGGTCCCTAAACAACCTGCGACAAATGATAGGAAATGCCGACATCAACACGTGTTCAGTTTGGTTTATCGCTCATAGGTCTTTTTGACCATCGATCCCTGATTATAACTCTCAATTAAACAGTCAGGAGAGTAAGGCATGCCCATCGATATCTCATCGACAGGCGATACCGCAAGAACGGCCAACGACACATCAGGTGATCGATTATTGCTACGACTTTTGCTTAATCGTTTCCACTCCTTAGAGAAAGAAACCCCCGGGGACCGTCTCGGTCGCAAGCTGCTCCGGTCCCTAAACAACCTGCGACAAATGATAGGAAATGCCGACATCAATACGTGTTCAGTTTGGTTTATCGCTCATTGGTCTGTTTGACCATCGATCCCTGATTAAACTCTCAGTAATCCAGTCGGGAGAGTAAGGCATGCCCATCGATATCTCATCGACAGGCGATACCGCTTGAACGGCCAACGACACATCAGAGGATCGTATCTTGCTACAACTTTTGCTTAATCGTTTCTTCTCCTTGGAGAAAGAAACCCCCGGGGACCGTCTCGGCCGCAAGCTGCTCCGGTCCCTAAACAACCTGCGGCATCAAATGATAGGAAAAGCCGACATCAATACGTGTTCAGTTTGGTTTATCGCTCATTGGTCTGTTTGACCATCGATCCCTGATTAATACTCTCAATTAGAAGGTCGGTAGAGTAAGGCATGCCCATCGATATCTCATCGACAGGCGATACCGCATGAACGGCCAACGACACATCAGAGGATCGTATCTTGCTACAACTCTTGCTTAATAGTTTCCACTCCTTGGAGAAAGAAACCCCCGGGGACCGTCTCGGCCGCAAGTTGCTCCGGTCCCTAAACAACCTGCGGCATCAAATGATAGGAAAAGCCGACATCAATACGTGTTCAGTTTGGTTTATCGCTCATAGGTCTGTTTGACCATCGATCCTAGAATTCAACTTTCGAGTAAGGCATGCCCGTCGATATCTCATCGATAGGCGATACCGGTAGAACGGCCAACGACACAAATGTAGGATCGCATTTACTCTTCCTTGGATGGATAACCAATACCCTAGGACCTTTTCATCGCGAGCTGCTCCGGTCCTCAAACAACTCGCGAACCACCGATAGGATGATATTAGGAATGGCCGACTTTCATCCTTTAACTCTCAGTTCTGCTTACCAAAACATAGGTACTTGGACCTTAAAGACCACTATATGTTCCCCGATCGGGGGCAATCGGAACGTCTATCCATCATCAACATCGTTTCACTCATTCCGAACCACCAAATTGGACAGACAGTACCATATTCACCAACCGATTGCTTCAACTTCGCAAACTGTATGGTAAGTTCTACTAATTTCACATCTTACCATCGACTAATAGTGCATAAATCCACTTGGAAATCACTTTTCCTTGGTCCTCGGACCTTCTACGACAACGTCCAACAAATATCCGAAGTCGTTTCCCAACTTAGACCAAGCATTTCGTATCTTTACTTCTAATCGATTTTTTCTCTCATAATTGACGATCAAAATCTAAAAACCACATTTTGAGCCAGAAGCAGTCGTCCGATCGTCCTGGGGGTAGTCTCAATCGATTTAGAAGGGCCCAATTCATAAAGATACGTACTCAGTCAAATTCATGCTTCTGGCTCACCTACCCCCTATATAGAAAACGAAAGCGTACAGGCGTGGAAAACGTGCCATTTTTCTCCATCACGGACTTTTTTTTTCTCGTTGCACCGACTCTAGTAAAAAAGTGAAATTTTTTACTAGTTACCAACTTTTGCAAATTATCATCGGATATCACTTTTCATGGTCTATAGTAAGTTCTTATCACGTTTTAGTAGTTTTTGAAAAAAAAATTTTTTTGAACTTTTCAAAATTTTTCAAAACAAAGTTTTTGTAGGCGGTTTTGTGTATGGAGGGTTACTAGTCTCGGGGTCACTGTTTGACCAAAAAACCACTATATATCATTCGAAAGGTAATTTCAAGGGCTACAAAAAATTGTTCTACGACACCCCCTTCCGACGTCTAGTATTCGAGTTATTGGCCAAAAACCATTACTTGAGCGATTTTTCGTTCAGGGTACCCGACTCTAGTAAAAAAGTGAAATTTTTCTCGATTGACCAAGTGTTGCAAATGACCATCGGATTTCACTTTTTATGGTCTATAGTGAGTTCTGATCACGATTTGGTACTTTTTGAAAAAATTTTTTTGACGCACTTTTCAAAATTTTGCAAAACCAAAACTTTTTAGGCGGTTTTGTGTATGGAGGGTTACTAGTCTCGGGGTCACTTTTTGACCAAAAAACCACTATATATCATTCGAAAGGTAATTTCAAGGGCTACAAAAAATTGTTCTACGGCACCCCCCTCCGACGTCTAGTATTCGAGTTATTGGCCAAAAACCGCAACTATAGCGGTTTTTCGTACAGGGTACCCGACTCTAGTAAAATGATGCGATTTTTACTAGTCTAGGAACTTTTTGGTCAAAAAATCAAGTATATGTCATTCGATAGATAATTTCAAGGGCTACAAAAAATTGTTCTACGGCACCCCCCTCCGACGTCTAGTATTCGAGTTATTGGCCAAAAACCGCAACTATAGCGGTTTTTCGTACAGGGTACCCGACTCTAGTAAAATGATGCGATTTTTACTAGTCTAGGAACTTTTTGGTCAAAAAATCAAGTATATGTCATTCGATAGATAATTTCAAGGGCTACAAAAAATTGTTCTACGGCACCCCCCTCCGACGCCTAGTATTCGAGTTATTAGCCAAAAACCGCAACTATAGCGGTTTTTCGTCCAGGGTACCCGACTCTAGTAAAATGATGCGATTTTTACTAGTCTAGGGAACTTTTTGGCCAAAAATCAAGTATATGTCATTCGATAGATAATTTCAAGGGCTACCAAAAATTGTTCCACGACACCCCCCTGCGACGTCTAGTATTCGAGTTATTAGCCAAAAACCGCAATTATAGCGGTTTTTCGTCCAGGGTACCCGACTCTAGTAAAATGATGCGATTTTTACTAGTCTAGGGAACTTTTTGGCCAAAAATCAAGTATATGTCATTCGATAGATAATTTCAAGGGCTACCAAAAATTGTTCCACGACACCCCCCTGCGACGTCTAGTATTCGAGTTATGAGCCAAAAACCGCAATTATAGCGGTTTTTCGTCCAGGGTACCCGACTCTAGTAAAATGATGCGATTTTTACTAGTCTAGGGAACTTTTTGGCCAAAAATCAAGTATATGTCATTCGATAGATAATTTCAAGGGCTACCAAAAATTGTTCCATGACACCCCCCTGCGACGTCTAGTATTCGAGTTATGGGCCAAAAACCATTCATACTTGAGCATTTTGCTCATTTTGCCTGTACGGGTACCGGGGACTAGTAAAATCAGGCCAATTTTACTAGAGTAGGGGTCCTTTTTGGTCAAAAAAACAACTTTTGCTCGTTCGATAGGGAATCGATAGGGCAACAAAAAATCGTTCTACGACCCCCCCTTCCGATGTCTAGTATTCGAGTTATGGGCCAAAAACAGTTTATAGCTAATTTTTCACTCGATTTTTCACCAAGTATCGCACATTACTCCGGTTCTATGCATTGGATCGTCAATCTTTAAGATTTTATGGGTAGTTCCAACTGTTTGCTACATTTCATCCATACATCACGAACCGATTCAATGTCTGTGGTAGAAGTTATTAGAGGAATAAAAAAATTTACCCTTGGCTTTGGACCGTACAAGTTTACCCATTTGTGGCCCGTATTTGCCCCATAGCTCCGCCGGTATCCAAGATATCGCCACACTTTCTTCTGGCCATGGGTAGATGGCACTTGTGGCTAGATTTCTTCCATGCACCACTAATCGCTACCATGTCTGTGGCCGGAGCTATTCACGAAAGCGCCTCGCGCACTTGGTCGGATTTTTGGTCCAACTTCACCATTTTTGGCCCATATTTGCCCCATAGCTCCGCCGGTATCCAAGATAGCGCCACACTTTCTTCTGGCCATGGGTAGATGGCACTTGTGGCTAGATTTCTTCCATGCACCACTAATCGCTACCATGTCTGTGGCCGGAGCTATTCGACGAACAACCATCGCATTTACCTAGGTACTTTTTCGGATTTTTGGTCCAACTTGCACCATTTTTGGCCCATATTTGCCCCATAGCTCCGCCGGTATCCAAGATATGGCCACACTTTCTTCTGGCCATGGGTAGATGGCACTTGTGGCTAGATTTCTTCCATGCACCACTAATCGCTACCATGTCTGTGGCCGGAGCTATTCACGAAAGCGCCTCGCGCACTTGGTCGGATTTTTGGTCCAACTTGCACCATTTTTGGCCCATATTTGCCCCATAGCTCCGCCGGTATCCAAGATATGGCCACACTTTCTTCTGGCCATGGGTAGATGGCACTTGTGGCTAGATTTCTTCCATGCACCACTAATCGCTACCATGTCTGTGGCCGGAGCTATTCGACGAACAACCATCGCATTTACCTAGGTACTTTTTCGGATTTTTGGTCCAACTTGCACCATTTTTGGCCCATATTTGCCCCATAGCTCCGCCGGTATCCAAGATATGGCCACACTTTCTTCTGGCCATGGGTAGATGGCACTTGTGGCTAGATTTCTTCCATGCACCACTAATCGCTACCATGTCTGTGGCCGGAGCTATTCACGAAAGCGCCTCGCGCACTTGGTCGGATTTTTGGTCCACCTGGCACCATTGTTGGCCCGTATTTGCCCCATAGCTCCGCCGGTATCCAAGATATGGCCACACTTTCTTCTGGCCATGGGTAGATGGCACTTGTGGCTAGATTTCTTCCATGCACCACTAATCGCTACCATGTCTGTGGCCGGAGCTATTCACGAAAGCGTCTCGCGCACTTGGTCGGATTTTTGGTCCAACTTCACCATTTTTGGCCCATATTTGCCCCATAGCTCCGCCGGTATCCAAGATATGGCCACACTTTCTTCTGGCCATGGGTAGATGGCACTTGTGGCTAGATTTCTTCCATGCACCACTAATCGCTACCATGTCTGTGGCCGGAGCTATTCGACGAACAACCATCGCATTTACCTAGGTACTTTTTCGGATTTTTGGTCCAACTTGCACCATTTTTGGCCCATATTTGCCCCATAGCTCCGCCGGTATCCAAGATATGGCCACACTTTCTTCTGGCCATGGGTAGATGGCACTTGTGGCTAGATTTCTTCCATGCACCACTAATCGCTACCATGTCTCTGGCCGGAGCTATTCGACGAACAACCATCGCATTCACCTTCTCGTTGCACTTCTTCGGGAATTTGGTGCAACCAAGTTTTCACTATAACTTGGTCATTTTCCGTCCATCGGACATGCGGTTTTGGGTGTCGATACTTGACACCGCGCGCTACAATATGTTCCTCCACGACCATGTGGTCCGATGCTTCCAACAGGAGCTATTCGAGGAGTACCGATTTTTCACCATTAAAAATGCTCAATTTTGCACCAACTTTTGCCTATAACTCAGGCTGTATCGATCGGATCTTCAATCTTGAAAAAGTTTTGGATAGGTGGCACCAAATGCTACATTTCGTTCTTCCACGTCAACTTTGTCCGATGTCTAGCAAAAAAGTTATTCGCGAACCAAGTCCAGAACCCATGCAATGGCTGCCCTCATTGCATACATCACGGCGGTTAACTCTCGTTACTCTATACCGTGGACTTGGTACTTTTTCAGGCATTCGTTGCTACTTCTCGGTTCATGATATTCGTTTACGGTCTTCACTAGGGCATTTGGTGCTCCTTATCGGTTCATGATATTCGTTTACGGTCTTCACTAGGGCATTTGGTGCTCCTTATCGGTTCATGATATTCGTTTACGGTCTTCACTAGGGCATTTGGTGCTCCTTATCGGTTCATGATATTCGTTTACGGTCTTCACTAGGGCATTTGGTGCTCCTTATCGGTTCATGATATTCGTTTACGGTCTTCACTAGGGCATCTGGTAATGGGCTTCCCACTTTCTACTGATCGATCCATACTCACTTGCGTGCACCTAGCCTAGGAAGGTTTCCTATGGCTTCCCATCTTTCTACTGATCGATCCATACTCACTTGCGTGCACCTAGCCTAGGAAGGTTTCCTATGGCTTCCCATCTTTCTACTGATCGATCCATACTCACTTGCGTGCACCTAGCCTAGGAAGGTTTCCTATGGCTTCCCATCTTTCTACTGATCGATCCATACTCACTTGCGTGCACCTAGCCTAGGAAGGTTTCCTATGGCTTCCCATCTTTCTACTGATCGATCCATACTCACTTGCGTGCACCTAGCCTAGGAAGGTTTCCTATGGCTTCCCATCTTTCTACTGATCGATCCATACTCACTTGCGTGCACCTAGCCTAGGAAGGTTTCCTATGGCTTCCCATCTTTCTACTGATCGATCCATACTCACTTGCGTGCACCTAGCCTAGGAAGGTTTCCTATGGCTTCCCATCTTTCTACTGATCGATCCATACTCACTTGCGTGCACCTAGCCTAGGAAGGTTTCCTATGGCTTCCCATCTTTCTACTGATCGATCCATACTCACTTGCGTGCACCTAGCCTAGGAAGGTTTCCTATGGCTTCCCATCTTTCTACTGATCGATCCATACTCACTTGCGTGCACCTAGCCTAGGAAGGTTTCCTATGGCTTCCCATCTTTCTACTGATCGATCCATACTCACTTGCGTGCACCTAGCCTAGGAAGGTTTCCTTGGGCTTCCCATCTTTCTACTGATCGATCCATACTCACTTGCGTGCACCTAGCCTAGGAAGGTTTCCTATGGCTTCCCATCTTTCTACTGATCGATCCATACTCACTTGCGTGCACCTAGCCTAGGAAGGTTTCCTATGGCTTCCCATCTTTCTACTGATCGATCCATACTCACTTGCGTGCACCTAGCCTAGGAAGGTTTCCTATGGCTTCCCATCTTTCTACTGATCGATCAATACTCCCTTGCGTGCACCTAGCCTAGGAAGGTTTCCTATGGCTTCCCATCTTTCTACTGATCGATCCATACTCACTTGCGTGCACCTAGCCTAGGAAGGTTTCCTATGGCTTCCCATCTTTCTACTGATCGATCCATACTCACTTGCGTGCACCTAGCCTAGGAAGGTTTCCTATGGCTTCCCATCTTTCTACTGATCGATCCATACTCACTTGCGTGCACCTAGCCTAGGAAGGTTTCCTTGGGCTTCCCATCTTTCTACTGATCGATCCATACTCACTTGCGTGCACCTAGCCTAGGAAGGTTTCCCTTTGGTACCGACTTCCATCTACGCACTCGATATAACCTAGGTACTTGGTACCGATGATGGTTAACACTCAAGCATTTCTTGCATCCTGCGTGCAAGGTACCAATTTTCACTTCTCAGGTGCGTTTATGAGCCCGCATTAATCCAATATCGCTCTGATGGCCTTTCTTATTATTTCATCCGATAGCCCTTGCCAAAAGCTACCAAAAGTTCCTCCACGGCCATGTGCTCCGACGCTTAGTTTAGGAAATATTCGAAAAAATTCAAAATAGGAAGCATTTTCTTATTGGAAAATCACCTTAAATCGATGGCCATTTTTTGGGCAAAAACTTTAACGTCTTCCCGACTTTGCGGGAATTGCGAATTTTAGGCACCCAGAGAAAATCTTTTACTTTAAGGGGGCGGCCGCGAAGTTGCCCAAAGTCTCGGACACAAAAATTCTCAAGTTCCCCACTCTAGTAAATCGCCCTATGAGTATCTCCTGGCCCGCGAGCTCTGCGAGCGGGCCAGCTTCGGCGATTTTTGCCTTTTCGCCTAGGCGGTTCTTCTACGAAATTGGTCCACAGCTTTTGCTCAGAAAGCTAGCATTTGTTGCAACAGTTAGGTACTTGGTACCACATTTTGGTATCCATTTGGGCATTTGTGGCAACTACTCGGTACTTTGGCCCACATTTCGCTCTACTCGGGCTTCTATGGTGGTACTTGTCGGTACTTCTGGCCAACTTAGGCCAATTGGGTGCAACTTGTGGGTACTCTGTGGGTACTTTAGGGCGTATTGTGTCTTTCGGGTGAACCTTCGCTATACTTCATGGGTACTGATGGCCAACTTAGGAACATTCAGTGCAACCTTTGGGCCTAAGGAAATTTGTCCAACTCTTTGGACTTAGAAAATTTTCTGGACTTAGAAAATTTTCTGGACTTGTAAAAATTTTCAAATGTTCAATTTGGCCCACATTTCGCTCTACTCGGGCCTCTATGGTGCTACTTGGCGGTACTTTTGGCCAACTTAGGCCAATTGGGTGCTCTTTGTGGGTACTCTATCGGTACTTTTGGCCAACTTAGGCCAATGGGGTGCTATATGTGGGTGCTCTATCGGTACTTTTGGCCATGTTAGGCCCATTCGGTGCTATTTGTGGGTACTCTATCGGTACTTTTGGCCATGTTAGGCCCATTCGGTGCTATTTGTGGGTACTCTATCAGTACTTTTGGCCAACTTAGGCCAACTCAGTGCTACTTGTGGGTACTCTATCGGTACTTTTGGCCAACTTAGGCCAACGCGGTGCTATTTGTGGGTACTCTATCGGTACTTTTGGCCAACTTAGGCCCATTCGGTGCTATTTGTGGGTACTCTATCGGTACTTTTGGCCAACATAGGCCAATTGGGTGCTCTTTGTGGGTACTCTATCGGTACTTTTGGCCATGTTAGGCCCATTCGGTGCTATTTGTGGGTACTCTATCAGTACTTTTGGCCAACTTAGGCCAACTCAGTGCTACTTGTGGGTACTCTATCGGTACTTTTGGCCAACTTAGGCCAACGCGGTGCTATTTGTGAGTACTCTATCGGTACTTTTGGCCAACTTAGGCCCATTCGGTGCTATTTGTGGGTACTCTATCGGTACTTTTGGCCAACATAGGCCAATTGGGTGCTACTTGTGGGTGCTCTATCGGTACTTTTGGCCAACTTAGGCCAACTGGGTGCTATTTGTGGGTACTCTATCGGTACTTTTGGCCAACATAGGCCAATTGGGTGCTACTTGTGGGTGCTCTATCGGTACTTTTGGCCAACTTAGGCCAACTGGGTGCTATTTGTGGGTACTCTATCGGTACTTTTGGCCAACTTAGGCCAACTCAGTGCTTCTTGTGGGTACTCTATCGGTACTTTTGGCCAACTTAGGCCCATTCGGTGCTATTTGTGGGTACTCTATCGGTACTTTTGGCCAACTTAGGCCAACTCAGTGCTACTTGTGGGTACTCTATCGGTACTTTTGGCCAACTTAGGCCAATTGGGTGCTCTTTGTGGGTGCTCTATCGGTACTTTGGGACATATTATGTCCTTCGGGTGAACCTTCTCGATACCTCATGGGTACTTGTGGCCAACTTAGGAAAATTCAGTGCAACCTATGGGCCTTTGGAAATTGTTCCAACACTTTGGACTTAGAAAATTTTCTGGACTTAGAAAATTTTTTGGACTTAGAAAAATTTTCAACTTCTGTATCTTCTTCATCATGTTCCATTTTGTGGGACTTAGAAAATTTTCTGGACTTAGAAAATTTTTTGGACTTAGGAAATTTTTCAACACTTGTAAAATTTTTGTTCCTTCTTTGAAGAAGAATACTTTCCACTATTAGCTTCTTTCTCTTTTTCTTCTTAGTTGTCTTCTTATTTTCGGTCCGAGAGCGCCGACACTTGTAAAATTATCTAAGTCCGAAGACTTTTGGAATGAACCAAAAGTCAACGAACACAATACATCAACCCTATCAACATCAAGTGGCAACCCGAAGGAAGCGCAGCGGCCAGCCCATGTACAACGCGAAGTTGTAGCATGCAACCAACCAACCGCTAACCTCCAACGGCACTCAATGTATTCGTTACACATGGGCGCACCTGCACCACACTGTCGTGACCATCCAACGAGCCGTCGGTTCGGTCGTGTGTTACAAGCACCCCATCACATAGGCATAGAGTCACCACACAGTGTTCTTCAACACTCTCGTCACATGGTGCAAGTCACGGTACGCACCACCAATGTGCACTGGTTGGCCAATTCCAGCACACACGGGGCGCGCACGCGCAAGCACTAACCACCAAGCATGGGTCGCCTGAGAGGATCGATGCGAACGCATCTCTACAACTTGAAGCTCCCAGCCTGTAGTCCCGTCGTTTGCGGGCGGTCGTAGGTGTCGAAACTAGTGATATCCACAGTCGGCAAGCTCGTCCACCGGTGTTCCCAACATGTATGGTACTAACACGTGCAGCGCGAACCCGCCCTTTGCGGCCTAGTAGTAAGCGGGGATGAGACGCCAGTGTGCCAATGGACAGCACGGACGGTTCTCGGAGGGTTGTTAGGCCCGCTAGCTTACGACCACCTAATGGGTATAAGAAGCGCTATCAGCTCGGATTGGATACGACCTTAGAGGCGTTCAGGCATAATCCAGCGGACGTAGCGTCATACCATAGTCCGTTCGAACTAGTATTGAGCCAGTGGTCCGTACCTGTGGTTCCTCTCGTACTGCACAGGAATTCCGTTAAGATAGCGACAAACAATGCACACCAGTAGGGTAAAACTAACCTGTCTCACGACGGTCTAAACCCAGCTCACGTTCCCTTGAAAGGGTGAACAATCCTACGCTTGGTAAATTTTGCTTTACAATGATAGGAAGAGCCGACATCGAAGGATCAAAAAGCCACGTCGCTATGAACGCTTGGCGGCCACAAGCCAGTTATCCCTGTGTGGTGGACGTTCGAGCAGTCGAGCACTTTAGACGTGTCTTCCGTGCGCTCCGCAAATTTGGCGAAAATTTTGTGAAAATATTGTACAGAAGGCGTTTACTTCGTGTATAATCGATCATTTAAGTGGAAAACTGCGATATTTTGGTGAAAACCGGACGAAAATCGGGTTAAAATTAGCGATTTTGTGTGTAAACAACTCCTCCATACATTTTGTATGGGGGAAGTTTTTATGTGATTTTACGCATTAAAAGACGTTTTGTGAATGCAAATGCTGACTATTTTGCAAGTGGCCACGGCCATTTAGTGAATAATATCGATTTTGGACGATTTCCGGCGAGTTTGGGTGAAAAACTTTGGTGGCAAAAAAGTGCATACAAAAAACAACAACAACATCAGTGTGTTTTGAAGGTGCACAAAAATCAGGGCCAATTGGTCCGGATTTGTTGTAAATCGACAGATATAGTGCCCCTGAGTGCCCCAATAGCGAAAACCGGATGAAAATTGGACGATTTTTGATAAAAAAGTGCAGTGCAAAAAAGTGCGTGTGGTGCTACCGCTGGGGCACGTGGTCGTGGAAGCCGGTTTTATTACAAAACCCTGAATAACTCGGCCAATTTTCGGTCGATTTGCCCGCGGTTTTCACTGTTGGACTTGTTTTAGTGTGTGCAACACGAATCCGCAATAAAAAATTGGAAAATCGCGAAAAAATTTTTTGACATTTCTTCGATTTTCCAAATACGACCCAGCGGACAAAAATCGATTGACAGGCAGTTCCCAGGTGACAAATTTTGAATTTGGTCAGTACTGCACGAAAACTGCTCGAATTGCGGAAGGTGGCTAGAAAATTCGGGGAAGTCGAGTAGGGTGCGCTACTGCTCGAAACTGGTCGATTCGACCACTTCCTTCGAAATCAAAACTGCTCGAATTTTTCGAAATTTCCGGAAACGTTCAGAAAAATTCGGAAACGGTCCTGATAAATCGTGGAACGATCTAACGTGACGAAACACCACCTCTCTGAACGATTTTACTGCTCGAATACCATTTCTGCTGAGGTGGTTCTCACGGGGCAGTCCGCTGCTGGCGTCCTCCCGTGAGGAGGAGTAAATCCAGCTTTAAAGCGCGGGAACGGTCGGAAAGTGTCTTTCGACCATGACGGAGCCACGCACGCTCCGGACGAGGCAGGGCAGTGTGGATCAGGCCAGGTCCACAGTAAGCCGACCATCGACATCTACGGAGCCTCGTGTGCTGCTCACGAAGCTGGCAGAAACAACAACTAGCGAGCAGCGACAGGCGGAATTAACGGCAGTAATTGAGCGGTTCCAGGAGCAAGTTGGGGCCCTCACTGCCGAGGTGACGATGCTGCGGGTACAGCTGCAGGAAAGCGAGCGTCGTTCTGAGCTGCAGCAGAAGACGGCGGAGCAGAGGGAGCAGGACCTGCGTGGGGACCTGGCTTTTTTGAGAACGATGCTGCATGAGGAGCGCCAGGCGATGCAGGCGCTCATAGCGCAGACGTTTGGCGTAACCACGCAAAGTCAAGCGCAGCAGCAGCACGGTGAGCAGCAGCAGCAGCAACAACATCATCGCCTGCAGCAGCAGCAGCAGCGACAGCAGGGTGCGGTGACGGCTTCGGTGGTGCCGTCTCCGGACCAGGAAGGCGGCTCCTGGGCTGGGGTGGTGAGCCGTAAGTCGGCACGTCAACCGGCACGCACGCAGCAGCAGCAACAGCGGCAGCGGCAGCAGGGGCTGCAGACACGACAGCAGCAGCAGCAGGGGCAGCAGGAGCCGCAGCAACTGCAGCAGCAGCAGGGATCGGGCATGGAGACGGCTACGGTGGTGCCGTCTCTCGACCACGAAGGCGACTCTTGGACAGAGGTGGTGCGCCGTAAGCCGGCACGCCAGCAACCGGGCCGGCAGCAGCAGCAGTGGCAGCAGCGGCAACAATCGCATCAACAACAACCGCGTCGATTGGCCCCACGAAGCCAGGCTGCTAAGCCGAAACAGAGCAGGCCTGATGCCATCGAGGTTGCTCCGGGAGAGGGGCAAACGTGGGCAGATGTTTACCGGCTGGTGCGAACGGCACCAGAATTGGAAAAAATCCAGCAGGCGCTGGGAGTAGGACGGCGGACGACGCGTGACCGACTGGTCATGGACATCAAGGAGGGCGAGAATGCTCAAGAAATCATTGAGCTGGTGCAGGAAGTCTGCACGAAAGCGGAAACTCCATCGTCCGCACGCCTGGTAACTGAGACGGTGGAAATGAAATTCGTCGAGGTCGACCCTTTAGCGGAAGCCTTGGACGTGGCGAAGGCGGTAGAAGGTTTGACGCTGGAGAAGGTGTCGGAGTCTGCCGTCCATCTGACGGAGTTCTGGAATGGCACGCAGGTGGCCTATGTGCGAGTGTCGGCCAGGGCGGCGGAGAAGCTGGACCAGCAGTATGTCAGAATCTCGCACACGTCCTGCCTGGCAACGAAGGTTCCACCACCAACGCGGAACCAGCTGCGATGCTACAGGTGTCTGGAATACGGACACAGGAAGGTCACCTGCAAGAGCGAGAAGGACCTTTCAACAGCCTGCTTCCGCTGTGGCCAGCCGGGTCATGTGACCCGAACCTGTGTAGCAAACATCAGTTGTGCGGTCTGCAAGGGTCCGCATCGGGTGGGACATCCGTCCTGTCCTCGACATTAAAGGTCCTGCAAATTAACATCGGGCGTAGCAGATCAGCGCAGGACCTGATGCTGCAAACGGCACGCGAGCAGGGAGTGGACGTCGTCATTGCCTGCGAATTATACAAGCCGCCGCGGGACAACGGCAGATGGGTGGTGGACGAGGCGCAGAGTGTGGCAGTAGTAGCCACCGGGGCGTACCCCATTCAACGCTTATGGGAATGCGCTCATCCCGGGCTGGTGGTGGCCACAGTGGCAGGGGTCACATTTGCAAGCTGCTACGCCTCGCCGAACATCGGGTTAGCGGACTTCGAGGCCTATCTTGAGGCCGTGGAGATGGCCTTGGTGGGACATCAACATCTGGTGATGGCTGGTGATCTGAACGCGTGGAACACGGACTGGGGGAGTGCCCGTACAACATCCAAAGGGCACACGCTCAAGGGCGTAATCGAACACCTGCAGTTGGAGATTCTCAACCGCGGCAACATGCCCACTTTTAAGGGCAACGGGGTTGCGCGAGAGAGTATCGTGGATGTTTCGTTTGCGAGTCCATCGGTCGCACTAGCGGATTCCTGGAAGGTCAGTCAGCGCTACTCCTACAGTGACCACCGGTATGTGGAGTTTTCCGTGGGCGTTCCTGGAGCACGGACCACACAACGGCAGCGTGCGCTTCAACATCAAACGATGCAGCAGTCTAGTGGTGAGGGCATCGCGCAACATGCGGGAGTACGCTGGAAGACCTCGCTATTCAACAGGGAGCGATACCAGGAGGCGATTGCGGATTGTCGGCTAGCCGAAGCAGACACACCTGACGCGCTGATTGGAGCGTTAACTTCAGCTTGTGACAGGACGATGGCGAGAGTGGGCCCGGCGAAATTCCATCAGCCGCCGAAGCTCTATTGGTGGACCCCGGAACTGGGGCTCTTGCGTCGTGAGTGCGAGGAGGCCGAGGAGAGGCTCGGGGTTGCCACGCAGTTAGCAGATCGCGAGGTGGCAACGGCTCGACTTCATGACCTTCGCAGGCAGCTGCAGCGCGGAATTCAGGAGAGCCGGAACGAGAAGCTTCAGGAGTTGATCGACGGAGTCGATAGTGATGTCTTTGGGCTTGGTTACAAGGTGGTGTTGGCCAAGCTGCGAGGCCGTACCCCGCCGGAGACGGATCGATCGGTACTGGAGCCGATTGTGGATGCTTTGTTTCCGCTGCATCCCCCATTTGAGTGGCCGGTCGTCGAGAGAGCGGCTGACGAGGAGAGGCTTCGCCCTGTTACGGAAGCGGAGGTTCTGGCATTGGCAGAGCGAATGGCTCCATCCAAAGCGCCGGGTCTGGACGGTCTACCGAACGCAGCAGTGAAAACCGCGATCCGAGAGCACCCGCAGGTGTTTGTGCGGGTGTTTAACGACCTTTTGGAACGCGGTGAGTTCCCGCGGTCTTGGAAGGAGGCAAGGCTGGTGCTCGTGACCAAACCGGGCAAGCCGCCGGGCGACCCATCGGCGAGCCGACCACTGCTCCTGGAGGGAGCAGTTCCCAAGCTGTTCGAGAGGTGCATCCTCGAGCGTCTCAATGAACACTTGGAGGACAGTGTTGCCCCTCAACTGTCGCCAGAGCAGTACGGGTTTCGTCGTGGGAAGTCGACCATACAGGCCATCCAGCGAGTGATCGAGCGAGGCGAGTACGCGCGATCGTTTCATCGTACGAATGGACGCGATCCTCGGTGTCTGGTGGTGGCAGCGCTAGATGTCCAGAACGCGTTCAACTCGGCAAGTTGGAGGGCAATTGCGGCGGCACTGCGGGAGAAGAACGTCCCAGCCGCGCTACAGAGGATACTGCGAAGCTATTTCTCTGAGCGCGAGCTTGTATACGAGACCAGCGAGGGACCAGTTCGCAGACCGGTGTCGGCAGGGGTACCACAGGGTTCCATCATAGGTCCTACATTGTGGAACACGTTGTATGACGGAGTCCTGCGGCTGGCGTTTCCGGATGGTGTTGAGGCGATCGGATTTGCCGATGATCTGGTGGTGCTGGCAGGTGGCACGACGCCGCAGACAGCGGCTCAGTCTGCTCAGGAGGCCATTGTTATGATTGGAGCGTGGATGGCGGAACGGCACCTCAAGCTGGCGCCCGCAAAGACCGAAATCATCATGGTGTCCACTATGCGGCAAGGGTACCAGCAGCCAACGGTGGCCATCGAGGGAGTACAGCGACAGCCGACGCGGTGCCTCAAGTATCTGGGGGTGGTTCTGCACGACCATCTGCTGTGGACTCCGCATGTCGAATACGCAACGGCGAAGGCGCTCCGTGTGGCGAAGGGGATCTCCCGGCTGATGCAGAATCACGGGGGCCCAAAAGGAGCGAAACGTCGACTTCTTTCATCGGTGGTGGATTCGACGCTGCGGTATGCTGCCCCGGTGTGGCACGAGGCTACAAACGTTCGGCGGTGCAGCAGGCTAC
>NW_026045150.1:220000-245000 GCF_943734845.2 Anopheles funestus
ACCCTTTGACGTTTTCCCCCAAGCACGTTGATCCAGTATTACGACGGATACGGTCAACGAAATCTTGGACATCAAAGAGGTTTTCGATTGAATTTCCCCATGTTTCACAACGTACTCTTAGCGGTATCCTACGATACGTCTCACTCTATTTGTGTGTGTGCGCGTTTACGTGCGTGCGATTTATGCGGTTCACCCCTTTACTTTCAGCGCCCTGCGGTCCCAACAAAGGTCCCGAGCACGCCATTATGCACAGTGTGGAAGCGTGTTTCCCCCACGACACTAGACGGGCTGCTCGCCATAGTGTTCTATTGTGGCACGCTCCACCCTGAAGTTTGGTTTGTTGTATATCAAGGAATTGATAGGCACTCAAGAATGTGTGCATCGGCCGGGTTTAATCGTCCGACGCGCAATATGCGTTCAACTTATCGGTGTTCATGTGTCCTGCAGTTCACATTGTGACGCGCATTTAGCTGCGGTCTTCATCGATCCATGAGCCGAGTGATCCCCTGCCTAGGGTTTTATAGTAAGGTTCCCAATGTAACACAATCCCGGTGGTACGTCCAAAGACTAACTTTCTGACTAAGTTGTCTTTATTACCCAATAGTCCCAGGCCTTGTGACTTGTGGCTCATGTCTACGCCCATGGCCACCATTCGCTAAGATAGTTTTGAAGTCACTTTGAAGGCCCAGGAACAACTCTCTTAGCACATCGGTTAACCTGACGCCGCAGTCAACTCATGTGCTTGGATCGGATCGAGCTATTGAGTATTGGGCCTGCATACTCGCTCATCCGTATCCTTTGCGTACCGCCCCATGGCCCTTGTATGTCTGCACCACAGTTCCTGTTCGTTCCGTGCCTATGGCCGGATACGTATTGCACATCGGTATACCTGTCGCTACTCAGGCAACTCGTGTGCGTGGATTGGATCGAGAACATGGTGTGTGCCCCATGTTATAATTGATAGTCCATATCCACTTTATAGGTTAAAGTCATAAGTTGTGATTGCACAACCATTCTTCATAAGAGTTTAATCACTCTTCAACTAACTTTCGTTCTGGTGTCTTGGTATCAAATCGCGTAAGACACAAGATTCTACTGGCCAAATAGAATCTAGCACATTGGTTAACCTGGCGCCGCAGTCAACTCATGTGCTTGGATCGGATCGAGCTATTGAGTATTGGGCCTGCATACTCGCTCATCCGTATCCTTTGTGTACCGCCCCATGGCCCCGTCCTTAGAGTTAATGACTAATAGGCTTAACTCTTGTTTGTCTGCACCACAGTTCCCGTTCGTTCCGTGCCGTAGCCGGATACGTATTGCACACTAGTAGACACCGTAATCTGACGTATCTAACACACCACTATTGTAACTCGTCGTCGAAGGACCTTTCAAGTGCCTGATGGCCAGGGGAGCTCTTACACGGCACGGATACACAGTGATGCTCGCCCATCAAAGTGTACAACGATCGAGTTTGCTTAAGTGTCTGGGTACCTACACACCAGACACAATGCAATGGCCACGGATCCACACAAGGCACATCACATGCAGAAAGCTTCACCAGATTATGACACATACCACACTCTTGTAACTCGTCGTCGAAGGGGCGTTCAAAGTGCCTTACGGCTAGGGGAGATCTAGCACGGCACGGAGACACAGTGATGGTTGCCCATCAAAGTGTACAACGATCGAGTTTGCTTTCCGCGCAAGCGTTCTAAGTGTCTGGGTACCTACACACCAGACACAATGCAATGGCCACGGATCCACACAAGGCACATCACATGCAGAAAGCTTCACCAGATTCTGACACATACCACACACATGCAACTCGTCGTCGAAGGGGCGTTCAAGTGCCTTACGGCTAGGGGAGATCTAGCTCGGCACGGAGACACAGTGATGGTCACCCATCAAAGTGTACAACGAACGAGTTGGCTTTCAACAAATTCTGACACATAGCAAGCGAGCGACCGAGCTACACCGAAGGCAGCCCATGGTTGGTCACTCGCGGACGATCATCAGTAATGATCCTTCCGCAGGTTCACCTACGGAAACCTTGTTACGACTTTTACTTCCTCTAAATCATCAAGTTCGGTCAACTTCAGCCATGCCAGCTGCAGCTCACGAAGGAACCGCGGAAGGTAAGCCTCCAGAAACCTCACTAAATAATCCATCGGTAGTAGCGACGGGCGGTGTGTACAAAGGGCAGGGACGTAATCAGCACTAGCTAATGACTAGTGCTTACTAGAAATTCCAGGTTCATGGGGACCGTTGCAGTCCCCAATCCCGACTAGATGGGCATTTTAGTGATTTCCCGTTCCTCTCGGAATGGGGGCGCCTATTGGCGAGAACACGCTGCGACCCACATTGTAGCACGCGTGCAGCCCAGAACATCTAAGGGCATCACGGACCTGTTATCGCTCATTCTCAGCTTGCTAAACACAAGTTGTCCCGCTAAGCAGGGCAAACGTGGCCGACGACCACCCGTGAAGGGGCCGCCGGCCTTGACGTCAGGTGCGCCCGGAGGCGCACTGCTGACAGCGTTCTAGTTAGCATGTTTGAGTCACGTTCGTTATCGGAATTAACCAGACAAATCATTCCACGAACTAAGAACGGCCATGCACCACTACCCTTAAATTTGAGAAAGAGCTATCAATCTGTCTTACCTCGATAAGTTTGGACCTGGTAAATTTTCCCGTGTTGAGTCAAATTAAGCCGCAAGCTCCACTTCTTGTGGTGCCCTTCCGTCAATTCCTTTAAGTTTCAACTTTGCAACCATACTTCCCCCGGAACCCGATTTTGGTTTCCCGGAAGCGACTGAGAGCACCGAATAGGGGTAGCGTCTCCCAATTGCTAATTGGCATCGTTTACGGTTAGAACTAGGGCGGTATCTAATCGCCTTCGATCCTCTAACTTTCGTTCTTGATTAAAGAAAGCATCCATGGCAAACGCTTTCGCTTCAGTTGGTCCTACGACGGTCTACGAATTTCACCTCTCGCGCCGTAATACCAATGCCCCCAACTACTTCTGTTAATCATTACCTCTAGGTTTCTGACAAACCAACGAAATCGTATAAACCGAGGTCATATTCCATTATTCCATGCAAGATTATTCTCGGCCAACGCCAACCCCACGGGGGGGCCGGACGCTTTGTCTTAGCCTGCTTTGAGCACTCTAATTTGTTCAAGGTAAATGTGAGTATCTTGAGCACCATGAGGAGCCCGTGCCGGAGTTAACCGGTAGCACGGTACTCGTTCACAGAGTAACGCCCAAGTACACCATTGTGAGTCGCAGCCGTGAGCGCGCGCACGAACGGCCCCGGCGTGTAACCGGGCGCCCGTGGCGGTCACGTGTCTGGACGGGCAATCAACTTCGAACGTTTTAACCGCAACAACTTTAATATACGCTAGTGGAGCTGGAATTACCGCGGCTGCTGGCACCAGACTTGCCCTCCACTTGATCCTTGTTGAAGGATTTATACTCAACTCATTCCAATTATGGACCATCGTTAGAGAGGTCCATATTGTTATTTCTCGTCACTACCTCCCCGTACTGGGATTGGGTAATTTACGCGCCTGCTGCCTTCCTTGGATGTGGTAGCCATTTCTCAGGCTCCCTCTCCGGAATCGAACCCTGATTCCCCGTTACCCGTCGCAACCATGGTAGTCCTCTACACTACCATCAATAGTTGATAGGGCAGACATTTGAAAGATCTGTCGTCAGTCGACAAGCGACCATACGATCTGCGTCCTTATCCAGACTTCAACTCAAGCCGCCCGGAGGCGATTGGTTTAACTAATAAGTGCACCAGTTCAGCTACCCGCGAGGGCAACAGTCCCGGCATGTTGCATGTATTAGCTCTGGATTTTCCACAGTTATCCAAGTAACTAGTGGTAGGATGATCTTGTGAATTATAGCTGTTATACTGAGCCTTATGCGGTTTCACATTCATTTATGTTTGTACTTAGACATGCATGGCTTAACCTTTGAGACAAGCGTATATTACTGGTAGGATCAACCAGAATTCGTTCCACTACAGACACACACTCGCTTAGTGGGAAATAAATTTCCACACAACTCTCTCTCTCTAGAACCATATGGAATGGCTCTTTGGTGTTGGGTAAGGCACCAATTTGTTGGGGTGTAACGGTCACCACCAACTTTAAGTTTGTTAGGGCACAACGGAAACCACTAACTAAACTTTAGGAAACTAAATTTCCTCACACATTATCTCTCACCATATTAGCACTAGGTGCTATCCACGATTGTACAACGTTTCAACTCTTGAATCGACCGTAGGGCCGCGGAATTGCTTCCGGGCCCCTATTCTCGCTATTAATTGTTCATCTCTTTCAATACATCGAGTTCGTTCCATTGGGTAGTTCGCATGGCGAACGTTTTGATGCAGCCCCCTGGGGGACCACGGCACTTTACACCGGGTATGGTGTATGCGCAACCTACAGATAACAATAAACCCCTTATGCGTGTGTAAACCGATGTTGGGCTGCTCAACATCTTTCATGGTTACATCACTTGCACCAGAACCCACGGTGCCGATTTGGTAATATGTTGTACATTTACTCTCAAGATGTACGCTTCGGCCCCTTATTCAGGGGCTCAAGCTATTACCAGCAAGAACAATCCTCATCCAGACTTGAACTCGAAACACCTGGAGGCGAACGGTTTAACTAATAAGTGCACCAGTCTTGAATCCATGCGTCGGTGGAAACAATGCCGGCGTGTTGCATGTATTAGCTCTGAACTTAGCGAGTGATTGCCTTGCAGCTGTCATACTGAGCGTAGAGCGTGATTATCGCTCACTTGAACCATGTTGAATGGCTCTTTGGTGTAGGGTAAGGCACCAATTTGTTGGGGCGTAACGGTCACCACCAACTTAAGACTTGCTTATAGGTATTTCAACGTTTTCAACTCTTAAATCGACCGTGTTTCATTATCATCTCTTCTTCTTATTAAATGCATAGAGTTCGTTCCATTGGGTAGTTCGCGTGGCGAACGGTTTGATGCAGCCCCCCGGGGGGGACCACGGCACTTTACACCGGGCATGGTGTATGCGCAACCTACAGATCACCAATATATTTGTGATCGATAATGCACACTTCTTACACGACTGACCAGTCGACAGCGCTGCCTTCCTATTATGCGTGTGTAAACCGATGTTGGGCTGCTCAACATCTTTCACGGTTACATCACTTGCACCCGAACCCATGGTGCCGATTTGGTAATATGTTGTACATGGTCTCAAGATGTACGCTTCGACCCCTTATTCAGGGGCTCAAGCTATTACCAGCAAGATCAATCCTCATCCAGACTTGAACTCGAAACACCCGGAGGCGAACGGTTTAACTAATAAGTGCACCAGTCTTGAATCCATGCGTCGGTGGAAACAATGCCGGCATGTTGCATGTATTAGCTCTGAACATAGCGAGTGATTGCCTTGTAGCTGTCGAACTGAGCGTAGAATGTGATTATCGCTCACTTGAAAGGGTCAAGCCCTTTCGAGTCGTCCGGTTTTTACGCCAGACGACTCGGTTCACCATCTTTCGGGAAGGGACCGTCTCGGTCGCAAGCTGCTCCGGTCCCTAAACAACCTGCGACAAATGATAGGAAATGCCGACATCAACACGTGTTCAGTTTGGTTTATCGCTCATAGGTCTTTTTGACCATCGATCCCTGATTATAACTCTCAATTAAACAGTCAGGAGAGTAAGGCATGCCCATCGATATCTCATCGACAGGCGATACCGCAAGAACGGCCAACGACACATCAGGTGATCGATTATTGCTACGACTTTTGCTTAATCGTTTCCACTCCTTAGAGAAAGAAACCCCCGGGGACCGTCTCGGTCGCAAGCTGCTCCGGTCCCTAAACAACCTGCGACAAATGATAGGAAATGCCGACATCAATACGTGTTCAGTTTGGTTTATCGCTCATTGGTCTGTTTGACCATCGATCCCTGATTAAACTCTCAGTAATCCAGTCGGGAGAGTAAGGCATGCCCATCGATATCTCATCGACAGGCGATACCGCTTGAACGGCCAACGACACATCAGAGGATCGTATCTTGCTACAACTTTTGCTTAATCGTTTCTTCTCCTTGGAGAAAGAAACCCCCGGGGACCGTCTCGGCCGCAAGCTGCTCCGGTCCCTAAACAACCTGCGGCATCAAATGATAGGAAAAGCCGACATCAATACGTGTTCAGTTTGGTTTATCGCTCATTGGTCTGTTTGACCATCGATCCCTGATTAATACTCTCAATTAGAAGGTCGGTAGAGTAAGGCATGCCCATCGATATCTCATCGACAGGCGATACCGCATGAACGGCCAACGACACATCAGAGGATCGTATCTTGCTACAACTCTTGCTTAATAGTTTCCACTCCTTGGAGAAAGAAACCCCCGGGGACCGTCTCGGCCGCAAGTTGCTCCGGTCCCTAAACAACCTGCGGCATCAAATGATAGGAAAAGCCGACATCAATACGTGTTCAGTTTGGTTTATCGCTCATAGGTCTGTTTGACCATCGATCCTAGAATTCAACTTTCGAGTAAGGCATGCCCGTCGATATCTCATCGATAGGCGATACCGGTAGAACGGCCAACGACACAAATGTAGGATCGCATTTACTCTTCCTTGGATGGATAACCAATACCCTAGGACCTTTTCATCGCGAGCTGCTCCGGTCCTCAAACAACTCGCGAACCACCGATAGGATGATATTAGGAATGGCCGACTTTCATCCTTTAACTCTCAGTTCTGCTTACCAAAACATAGGTACTTGGACCTTAAAGACCACTATATGTTCCCCGATCGGGGGCAATCGGAACGTCTATCCATCATCAACATCGTTTCACTCATTCCGAACCACCAAATTGGACAGACAGTACCATATTCACCAACCGATTGCTTCAACTTCGCAAACTGTATGGTAAGTTCTACTAATTTCACATCTTACCATCGACTAATAGTGCATAAATCCACTTGGAAATCACTTTTCCTTGGTCCTCGGACCTTCTACGACAACGTCCAACAAATATCCGAAGTCGTTTCCCAACTTAGACCAAGCATTTCGTATCTTTACTTCTAATCGATTTTTTCTCTCATAATTGACGATCAAAATCTAAAAACCACATTTTGAGCCAGAAGCAGTCGTCCGATCGTCCTGGGGGTAGTCTCAATCGATTTAGAAGGGCCCAATTCATAAAGATACGTACTCAGTCAAATTCATGCTTCTGGCTCACCTACCCCCTATATAGAAAACGAAAGCGTACAGGCGTGGAAAACGTGCCATTTTTCTCCATCACGGACTTTTTTTTTCTCGTTGCACCGACTCTAGTAAAAAAGTGAAATTTTTTACTAGTTACCAACTTTTGCAAATTATCATCGGATATCACTTTTCATGGTCTATAGTAAGTTCTTATCACGTTTTAGTAGTTTTTGAAAAAAAAATTTTTTTGAACTTTTCAAAATTTTTCAAAACAAAGTTTTTGTAGGCGGTTTTGTGTATGGAGGGTTACTAGTCTCGGGGTCACTGTTTGACCAAAAAACCACTATATATCATTCGAAAGGTAATTTCAAGGGCTACAAAAAATTGTTCTACGACACCCCCTTCCGACGTCTAGTATTCGAGTTATTGGCCAAAAACCATTACTTGAGCGATTTTTCGTTCAGGGTACCCGACTCTAGTAAAAAAGTGAAATTTTTCTCGATTGACCAAGTGTTGCAAATGACCATCGGATTTCACTTTTTATGGTCTATAGTGAGTTCTGATCACGATTTGGTACTTTTTGAAAAAATTTTTTTGACGCACTTTTCAAAATTTTGCAAAACCAAAACTTTTTAGGCGGTTTTGTGTATGGAGGGTTACTAGTCTCGGGGTCACTTTTTGACCAAAAAACCACTATATATCATTCGAAAGGTAATTTCAAGGGCTACAAAAAATTGTTCTACGGCACCCCCCTCCGACGTCTAGTATTCGAGTTATTGGCCAAAAACCGCAACTATAGCGGTTTTTCGTACAGGGTACCCGACTCTAGTAAAATGATGCGATTTTTACTAGTCTAGGAACTTTTTGGTCAAAAAATCAAGTATATGTCATTCGATAGATAATTTCAAGGGCTACAAAAAATTGTTCTACGGCACCCCCCTCCGACGTCTAGTATTCGAGTTATTGGCCAAAAACCGCAACTATAGCGGTTTTTCGTACAGGGTACCCGACTCTAGTAAAATGATGCGATTTTTACTAGTCTAGGAACTTTTTGGTCAAAAAATCAAGTATATGTCATTCGATAGATAATTTCAAGGGCTACCAAAAATTGTTCTACGGCACCCCCCTCCGACGCCTAGTATTCGAGTTATTAGCCAAAAACCGCAACTATAGCGGTTTTTCGTCCAGGGTACCCGACTCTAGTAAAATGATGCGATTTTTACTAGTCTAGGGAACTTTTTGGCCAAAAATCAAGTATATGTCATTCGATAGATAATTTCAAGGGCTACCAAAAATTGTTCCACGACACCCCCCTGCGACGTCTAGTATTCGAGTTATTAGCCAAAAACCGCAATTATAGCGGTTTTTCGTCCAGGGTACCCGACTCTAGTAAAATGATGCGATTTTTACTAGTCTAGGGAACTTTTTGGCCAAAAATCAAGTATATGTCATTCGATAGATAATTTCAAGGGCTACCAAAAATTGTTCCACGACACCCCCCTGCGACGTCTAGTATTCGAGTTATTAGCCAAAAACCGCAATTATAGCGGTTTTTCGTCCAGGGTACCCGACTCTAGTAAAATGATGCGATTTTTACTAGTCTAGGGAACTTTTTGGCCAAAAATCAAGTATATGTCATTCGATAGATAATTTCAAGGGCTACCAAAAATTGTTCCATGACACCCCCCTGCGACGTCTAGTATTCGAGTTATGGGCCAAAAACCATTCATACTTGAGCATTTTGCTCATTTTGCCTGTACGGGTACCGGGGACTAGTAAAATCAGGCCAATTTTACTAGAGTAGGGGTCCTTTTTGGTCAAAAAAACAACTTTTGCTCGTTCGATAGGGAATCGATAGGGCAACAAAAAATCGTTCTACGACCCCCCCTTCCGATGTCTAGTATTCGAGTTATGGGCCAAAAACAGTTTATAGCTAATTTTTCACTCGATTTTTCACCAAGTATCGCACATTACTCCGGTTCTATGCATTGGATCGTCAATCTTTAAGATTTTATGGGTAGTTCCAACTGTTTGCTACATTTCATCCATACATCACGAACCGATTCAATGTCTGTGGTAGAAGTTATTAGAGGAATAAAAAAATTTACCCTTGGCTTTGGACCGTACAAGTTTACCCATTTGTGGCCCGTATTTGCCCCATAGCTCCGCCGGTATCCAAGATATCGCCACACTTTCTTCTGGCCATGGGTAGATGGCACTTGTGGCTAGATTTCTTCCATGCACCACTAATCGCTACCATGTCTGTGGCCGGAGCTATTCACGAAAGCGCCTCGCGCACTTGGTCGGATTTTTGGTCCAACTTCACCATTTTTGGCCCATATTTGCCCCATAGCTCCGCCGGTATCCAAGATAGCGCCACACTTTCTTCTGGCCATGGGTAGATGGCACTTGTGGCTAGATTTCTTCCATGCACCACTAATCGCTACCATGTCTGTGGCCGGAGCTATTCGACGAACAACCATCGCATTTACCTAGGTACTTTTTCGGATTTTTGGTCCAACTTGCACCATTTTTGGCCCATATTTGCCCCATAGCTCCGCCGGTATCCAAGATATGGCCACACTTTCTTCTGGCCATGGGTAGATGGCACTTGTGGCTAGATTTCTTCCATGCACCACTAATCGCTACCATGTCTGTGGCCGGAGCTATTCACGAAAGCGCCTCGCGCACTTGGTCGGATTTTTGGTCCAACTTGCACCATTTTTGGCCCATATTTGCCCCATAGCTCCGCCGGTATCCAAGATATGGCCACACTTTCTTCTGGCCATGGGTAGATGGCACTTGTGGCTAGATTTCTTCCATGCACCACTAATCGCTACCATGTCTGTGGCCGGAGCTATTCGACGAACAACCATCGCATTTACCTAGGTACTTTTTCGGATTTTTGGTCCAACTTGCACCATTTTTGGCCCATATTTGCCCCATAGCTCCGCCGGTATCCAAGATATGGCCACACTTTCTTCTGGCCATGGGTAGATGGCACTTGTGGCTAGATTTCTTCCATGCACCACTAATCGCTACCATGTCTGTGGCCGGAGCTATTCACGAAAGCGCCTCGCGCACTTGGTCGGATTTTTGGTCCACCTGGCACCATTGTTGGCCCGTATTTGCCCCATAGCTCCGCCGGTATCCAAGATATGGCCACACTTTCTTCTGGCCATGGGTAGATGGCACTTGTGGCTAGATTTCTTCCATGCACCACTAATCGCTACCATGTCTGTGGCCGGAGCTATTCACGAAAGCGCCTCGCGCACTTGGTCGGATTTTTGGTCCACCTGGCACCATTGTTGGCCCGTATTTGCCCCATAGCTCCGCCGGTATCCAAGATATGGCCACACTTTGTTCTGGCCATGGGTAGATGGCACTTGTGGCTAGATTTCTTCCATGCACCACTAATCGCTACCATGTCTCTGGCCGGAGCTATTCGACGAACAACCATCGCATTTACCTAGGTACTTTTTCGGATTTTTGGTCCAACTTGCACCATTTTTGGCCCATATTTGCCCCATAGCTCCGCCGGTATCCAAGATAGCGCCACACTTTCTTCTGGCCATGGGTAGATGGCACTTGTGGCTAGATTTCTTCCATGCACCACTAATCGCTACCATGTCTGTGGCCGGAGCTATTCACGAAAGCGCCTCGCGCACTTGGTCGGATTTTTGGTCCACCTGGCACCATTGTTGGCCCGTATTTGCCCCATAGCTCCGCCGGTATCCAAGATATGGCCACACTTTCTTCTGGCCATGGGTAGATGGCACTTGTGGCTAGATTTCTTCCATGCACTACTAATCGCTACCATGTCTCTGGCCGGAGCTATTCACGAAAGCGCCTCGCGCACTTGGTCGGATTTTTGGTCCAACTTGCACCATTTTTGGCCCATATTTGCCCCATAGCTCCGCCGGTATCCAAGATATGGCCACACTTTCTTCTGGCCATGGGTAGATGGCACTTGTGGCTAGATTTCTTCCATGCACCACTAATCGCTACCATGTCTGTGGCCGGAGCTATTCACGAAAGCGCCTCGCGCACTTGGTCGGATTTTTGGTCCAACTTGCACCATTTTTGGCCCATATTTGCCCCATAGCTCCGCCGGTATCCAAGATATGGCCACACTTTCTTCTGGCCATGGGTAGATGGCACTTGTGGCTAGATTTCTTCCATGCACCACTAATCGCTACCATGTCTGTGGCCGGAGCTATTCGACGAACAACCATCGCATTTACCTAGGTACTTTTTCGGATTTTTGGTCCAACTTGCACCATTTTTGGCCCATATTTGCCCCATAGCTCCGCCGGTATCCAAGATATGGCCACACTTTCTTCTGGCCATGGGTAGATGGCACTTGTGGCTAGATTTCTTCCATGCACCACTCATCGCTACCATGTCTGTGGCCGGAGCTATTCACGAAAGCGCCTCGCGCACTTGGTCGGATTTTTGGTCCACCTGGCACCATTGTTGGCCCGTATTTGCCCCATAGCTCCGCCGGTATCCAAGATATGGCCACACTTTCTTCTGGCCATGGGTAGATGGCACTTGTGGCTAGATTTCTTCCATGCACTACTAATCGCTACCATGTCTCAGGCCGGAGCTATTCACGAAAGCGCCTCGCGCACTTGGTCGGATTTTTGGTCCAACTTGCACCATTTTTGGCCCATATTTGCCCCATAGCTCCGCCGGTATCCAAGATATGGCCACACTTTCTTCTGGCCATGGGTAGATGGCACTTGTGGCTAGATTTCTTCCATGCACCACTAATCGCTACCATGTCTGTGGCCGGAGCTATTCACGAAAGCGCCTCGCGCACTTGGTCGGATTTTTGGTCCACCTGGCACCATTGTTGGCCCGTATTTGCCCCATAGCTCCGCCGGTATCCAAGATATGGCCACACTTTGTTCTGGCCATGGGTAGATGGCACTTGTGGCTAGATTTCTTCCATGCACCACTAATCGCTACCATGTCTCTGGCCGGAGCTATTCGACGAACAACCATCGCATTTACCTAGGTACTTTTTCGGATTTTTGGTCCAACTTGTACCATTTTTGGCCCATATTTGCCCCATAGCTCCGCCGGTATCCAAGATATGGCCACACTTTCTTCTGGCCATGGGTAGATGGCACTTGTGGCTAGATTTCTTCCATGCACCACTAATCGCTACCATGTCTGTGGCCGGAGCTATTCACGAAAGCGCCTAGCGCACTTGGTCGGATTTTTGGTCCAACTTCACCATTTTTGGCCCATATTTGCCCCATAGCTCCGCCGGTATCCAAGATATGGCCACACTTTCTTCTGGCCATGGGTAGATGGCACTTGTGGCTAGATTTCTTCCATGCACCACTAATCGCTACCATGTCTGTGGCCGGAGCTATTCACGAAAGCGCCTAGCGCACTTGGTCGGATTTTTGGTCCAACTTCACCATTTTTGGCCCATATTTGCCCCATAGCTCCGCCGGTATCCAAGATATGGCCACACTTTCTTCTGGCCATGGGTAGATGGCACTTGTGGCTAGATTTCTTCCATGCACCACTAATCGCTACCATGTCTGTGGCCGGAGCTATTCGACGAACAACCATCGCATTTACCTAGGTACTTTTTCGGATTTTTGGTCCAACTTGCACCATTTTTGGCCCGTATTTGCCCCATAGCTCCGCCGGTATCCAAGATAGCGCCACACTTTCTTCTGGCCATGGGTAGATGGCACTTGTGGCTAGATTTCTTCCATGCACCACTAATCGCTACCATGTCTGTGGCCGGAGCTATTCACGAAAGCGTCTCGCGCACTTGGTCGGATTTTTGGTCCAACTTCACCATTTTTGGCCCATATTTGCCCCATAGCTCCGCCGGTATCCAAGATATGGCCACACTTTCTTCTGGCCATGGGTAGATGGCACTTGTGGCTAGATTTCTTCCATGCACCACTAATCGCTACCATGTCTGTGGCCGGAGCTATTCGACGAACAACCATCGCATTTACCTAGGTACTTTTTCGGATTTTTGGTCCAACTTGCACCATTTTTGGCCCATATTTGCCCCATAGCTCCGCCGGTATCCAAGATATGGCCACACTTTCTTCTGGCCATGGGTAGATGGCACTTGTGGCTAGATTTCTTCCATGCACCACTAATCGCTACCATGTCTCTGGCCGGAGCTATTCGACGAACAACCATCGCATTCACCTTCTCGTTGCACTTCTTCGGGAATTTGGTGCAACCAAGTTTTCACTATAACTTGGTCATTTTCCGTCCATCGGACATGCGGTTTTGGGTGTCGATACTTGACACCGCGCGCTACAATATGTTCCTCCACGACCATGTGGTCCGATGCTTCCAACAGGAGCTATTCGAGGAGTACCGATTTTTCACCATTAAAAATGCTCAATTTTGCACCAACTTTTGCCTATAACTCAGGCTGTATCGATCGGATCTTCAATCTTGAAAAAGTTTTGGATAGGTGGCACCAAATGCTACATTTCGTTCTTCCACGTCAACTTTGTCCGATGTCTAGCAAAAAAGTTATTCGCGAACCAAGTCCAGAACCCATGCAATGGCTGCCCTCATTGCATACATCACGGCGGTTAACTCTCGTTACTCTATACCGTGGACTTGGTACTTTTTCAGGCATTCGTTGCTACTTCTCGGTTCATGATATTCGTTTACGGTCTTCACTAGGGCATTTGGTGCTCCTTCTCGGTTCATGATATTCGTTTACGGTCTTCACTAGGGCATTTGGTGCTCCTTATCGGTTCATGATATTCGTTTACGGTCTTCACTAGGGCATTTGGTGCTCCTTATCGGTTCATGATATTCGTTTACGGTCTTCACTAGGGCATTTGGTGCTCCTTATCGGTTCATGATATTCGTTTACGGTCTTCACTAGGGCATCTGGTAATGGGCTTCCCACTTTCTACTGATCGATCCATACTCACTTGCGTGCACCTAGCCTAGGAAGGTTTCCTATGGCTTCCCATCTTTCTACTGATCGATCCATACTCACTTGCGTGCACCTAGCCTAGGAAGGTTTCCTATGGCTTCCCATCTTTCTACTGATCGATCCATACTCACTTGCGTGCACCTAGCCTAGGAAGGTTTCCTATGGCTTCCCATCTTTCTACTGATCGATCCATACTCACTTGCGTGCACCTAGCCTAGGAAGGTTTCCTATGGCTTCCCATCTTTCTACTGATCGATCCATACTCACTTGCGTGCACCTAGCCTAGGAAGGTTTCCTATGGCTTCCCATCTTTCTACTGATCGATCCATACTCACTTGCGTGCACCTAGCCTAGGAAGGTTTCCTATGGCTTCCCATCTTTCTACTGATCGATCCATACTCACTTGCGTGCACCTAGCCTAGGAAGGTTTCCTATGGCTTCCCATCTTTCTACTGATCGATCCATACTCACTTGCGTGCACCTAGCCTAGGAAGGTTTCCTATGGCTTCCCATCTTTCTACTGATCGATCCATACTCACTTGCGTGCACCTAGCCTAGGAAGGTTTCCTATGGCTTCCCATCTTTCTACTGATCGATCCATACTCACTTGCGTGCACCTAGCCTAGGAAGGTTTCCTATGGCTTCCCATCTTTCTACTGATCGATCCATACTCACTTGCGTGCACCTAGCCTAGGAAGGTTTCCTATGGCTTCCCATCTTTCTACTGATCGATCAATACTCCCTTGCGTGCACCTAGCCTAGGAAGGTTTCCTATGGCTTCCCATCTTTCTACTGATCGATCCATACTCACTTGCGTGCACCTAGCCTAGGAAGGTTTCCTATGGCTTCCCATCTTTCTACTGATCGATCCATACTCACTTGCGTGCACCTAGCCTAGGAAGGTTTCCTATGGCTTCCCATCTTTCTACTGATCGATCCATACTCACTTGCGTGCACCTAGCCTAGGAAGGTTTCCTTGGGCTTCCCATCTTTCTACTGATCGATCCATACTCACTTGCGTGCACCTAGCCTAGGAAGGTTTCCCTTTGGTACCGACTTCCATCTACGCACTCGATATAACCTAGGTACTTGGTACCGATGATGGTTAACACTCAAGCATTTCTTGCATCCTGCGTGCAAGGTACCAATTTTCACTTCTCAGGTGCGTTTATGAGCCCGCATTAATCCAATATCGCTCTGATGGCCTTTCTTATTATTTCATCCGATAGCCCTTGCCAAAAGCTACCAAAAGTTCCTCCACGGCCATGTGCTCCGACGCTTAGTTTAGGAAATATTCGAAAAAATTCAAAATAGGAAGCATTTTCTTATTGGAAAATCACCTTAAATCGATGGCCATTTTTTGGGCAAAAACTTTAACGTCTTCCCGACTTTGCGGGAATTGCGAATTTTAGGCACCCAGAGAAAATCTTTTACTTTAAGGGGGCGGCCGCGAAGTTGCCCAAAGTCTCGGACACAAAAATTCTCAAGTTCCCCACTCTAGTAAATCGCCCTATGAGTATCTCCTGGCCCGCGAGCTCTGCGAGCGGGCCAGCTTCGGCGATTTTTGCCTTTTCGCCTAGGCGGTTCTTCTACGAAATTGGTCCACAGCTTTTGCTCAGAAAGCTAGCATTTGTTGCAACAGTTAGGTACTTGGTACCACATTTTGGTATCCATTTGGGCATTTGTGGCAACTACTCGGTACTTTGGCCCACATTTCGCTCTACTCGGGCTTCTATGGTGGTACTTGTCGGTACTTCTGGCCAACTTAGGCCAATTGGGTGCAACTTGTGGGTACTCTGTGGGTACTTTAGGGCGTATTGTGTCTTTCGGGTGAACCTTCGCTATACTTCATGGGTACTGATGGCCAACTTAGGAACATTCAGTGCAACCTTTGGGCCTAAGGAAATTTGTCCAACTCTTTGGACTTAGAAAATTTTCTGGACTTAGAAAATTTTCTGGACTTGTAAAAATTTTCAAATGTTCAATTTGGCCCACATTTCGCTCTACTCGGGCCTCTATGGTGCTACTTGGCGGTACTTTTGGCCAACTTAGGCCAATTGGGTGCTCTTTGTGGGTACTCTATCGGTACTTTTGGCCAACTTAGGCCAATGGGGTGCTATATGTGGGTGCTCTATCGGTACTTTTGGCCATGTTAGGCCCATTCGGTGCTATTTGTGGGTACTCTATCGGTACTTTTGGCCATGTTAGGCCCATTCGGTGCTATTTGTGGGTACTCTATCAGTACTTTTGGCCAACTTAGGCCAACTCAGTGCTACTTGTGGGTACTCTATCGGTACTTTTGGCCAACTTAGGCCAACGCGGTGCTATTTGTGGGTACTCTATCGGTACTTTTGGCCAACTTAGGCCCATTCGGTGCTATTTGTGGGTACTCTATCGGTACTTTTGGCCAACATAGGCCAATTGGGTGCTCTTTGTGGGTACTCTATCGGTACTTTTGGCCATGTTAGGCCCATTCGGTGCTATTTGTGGGTACTCTATCAGTACTTTTGGCCAACTTAGGCCAACTCAGTGCTACTTGTGGGTACTCTATCGGTACTTTTGGCCAACTTAGGCCAACGCGGTGCTATTTGTGAGTACTCTATCGGTACTTTTGGCCAACTTAGGCCCATTCGGTGCTATTTGTGGGTACTCTATCGGTACTTTTGGCCAACATAGGCCAATTGGGTGCTACTTGTGGGTGCTCTATCGGTACTTTTGGCCAACTTAGGCCAAGTGGGTGCTATTTGTGGGTACTCTATCGGTACTTTTGGCCAACATAGGCCAATTGGGTGCTACTTGTGGGTGCTCTATCGGTACTTTTGGCCAACTTAGGCCAACTGGGTGCTATTTGTGGGTACTCTATCGGTACTTTTGGCCAACTTAGGCCAACTCAGTGCTTCTTGTGGGTACTCTATCGGTACTTTTGGCCAACTTAGGCCCATTCGGTGCTATTTGTGGGTACTCTATCGGTACTTTTGGCCAACTTAGGCCAACTCAGTGCTACTTGTGGGTACTCTATCGGTACTTTTGGCCAACTTAGGCCAATTGGGTGCTCTTTGTGGGTGCTCTATCGGTACTTTGGGACATATTATGTCCTTCGGGTGAACCTTCTCGATACCTCATGGGTACTTGTGGCCAACTTAGGAAAATTCAGTGCAACCTATGGGCCTTTGGAAATTGTTCCAACACTTTGGACTTAGAAAATTTTCTGGACTTAGAAAATTTTTTGGACTTAGAAAAATTTTCAACTTCTGTATCTTCTTCATCATGTTCCATTTTGTGGGACTTAGAAAATTTTCTGGACTTAGAAAATTTTTTGGACTTAGGAAATTTTTCAACACTTGTAAAATTTTTGTTCCTTCTTTGAAGAAGAATACTTTCCACTATTAGCTTCTTTCTCTTTTTCTTCTTAGTTGTCTTCTTATTTTCGGTCCGAGAGCGCCGACACTTGTAAAATTATCTAAGTCCGAAGACTTTTGGAATGAACCAAAAGTCAACGAACACAATACATCAACCCTATCAACATCAAGTGGCAACCCGAAGGAAGCGCAGCGGCCAGCCCATGTACAACGCGAAGTTGTAGCATGCAACCAACCAACCGCTAACCTCCAACGGCACTCAATGTATTCGTTACACATGGGCGCACCTGCACCACACTGTCGTGACCATCCAACGAGCCGTCGGTTCGGTCGTGTGTTACAAGCACCCCATCACATAGGCATAGAGTCACCACACAGTGTTCTTCAACACTCTCGTCACATGGTGCAAGTCACGGTACGCACCACCAATGTGCACTGGTTGGCCAATTCCAGCACACACGGGGCGCGCACGCGCAAGCACTAACCACCAAGCATGGGTCGCCTGAGAGGATCGATGCGAACGCATCTCTACAACTTGAAGCTCCCAGCCTGTAGTCCCGTCGTTTGCGGGCGGTCGTAGGTGTCGAAACTAGTGATATCCACAGTCGGCAAGCTCGTCCACCGGTGTTCCCAACATGTATGGTACTAACACGTGCAGCGCGAACCCGCCCTTTGCGGCCTAGTAGTAAGCGGGGATGAGACGCCAGTGTGCCAATGGACAGCACGGACGGTTCTCGGAGGGTTGTTAGGCCCGCTAGCTTACGACCACCTAATGGGTATAAGAAGCGCTATCAGCTCGGATTGGATACGACCTTAGAGGCGTTCAGGCATAATCCAGCGGACGTAGCGTCATACCATAGTCCGTTCGAACTAGTATTGAGCCAGTGGTCCGTACCTGTGGTTCCTCTCGTACTGCACAGGAATTCCGTTAAGATAGCGACAAACAATGCACACCAGTAGGGTAAAACTAACCTGTCTCACGACGGTCTAAACCCAGCTCACGTTCCCTTGAAAGGGTGAACAATCCTACGCTTGGTAAATTTTGCTTTACAATGATAGGAAGAGCCGACATCGAAGGATCAAAAAGCCACGTCGCTATGAACGCTTGGCGGCCACAAGCCAGTTATCCCTGTAGTCTGAGCGAAACCTCCGAAGTGAACGGACGTGTTTTTCGAGCGCTCCCGTGCGAATTTGCGAAAAAGTGCGTTTAAAGCGAATTAGTTCGAGATTTACCCACAGGTGGCGCTGGTGTTGTTAGGAGTGATATTCCCCCGCCCCCCCAACTCGAACCATAGTGCTACGAGCGTTTTTACGGAAAACGTGAAATATTTCACGAAATATTTCATGAAATATTTCAACCTTGAAATATTTCAAAAGAGGACAAAATTTCCTTTCCGGGGAGCCGTCGGACGCCCGGATCGGACAAGTGGTTCCGGAGCTATAGAGGATTGAAAAAGTTTGATAAGTAGTTCGATAACTGTTATCGAACTCCAACACCGAGTTATCAAACTTCCGGACAAATCCTTTAAAGTGGGATATCTCGGTAACCCCTCGGGCTAGAGGGACGTCCGGGGTATCGGTGGATAGGTCTCGGAGTGGAGCACCGGATCGTCACCCCCCCGCCCCTCCCATATCCACCCCCTCCCCCTCAGGAGGGGAAAACCAGTGTTTTCTAGTGTCCGGTTAGTATTATCCTCTAAAAGTGCGCGAATCGGTTGAAAAATATTGCAAAACATTAAGTGAGATTATCCCGATTCGATGAAGTGGTCTGCCGTTTCTGTGCGTTGAAAAACAACGGAGATATTAGCGCCCAAAGTTGGAGGTTTTTCGCGTTTCCGGTTTTGACTCTCGCCATACAATTTGTATGGGATTTTCCGGGGATCAGTTTTTCGTGAATAACTTCGTCAATTCTTGACGGATTTTCAAAAATAAAACATCAAAAGACGCGTATCAAAAAGACGCATCCAACGGTGTTAAGTTTGTGCGTGTGTGTGTATGCCACCGGAAGTGGTGCCCAAAAAACTAGTGTTTTTTAGTGTCCGGTTGGTATTGCCCTCTAAAAGTGAGCGAATCGATTCAAAAACATTGTAAAACGTTAAGTGAGAACGTCCCGATTCGATGAAGTGGTCTGCCGTTTCTGTGCGTTGAAAAACAACGGAGATATTAGCGCCCAAAGTTGGAGGTTTTTCGCGTTTCCGGTTTCATTTCCGGCCATACAATTTGTATGGGATTTTCCGGGGACCAGTTTTTCGTGAATAACTTCGTCAATTCTTGACGGATTTTCAAAAATAAAACATCAAAAGACGCGTATCAAAAAGACGCATCCAACGGTGTTAAGTTTGTGCGTGTGTGTGTATGCCACCGGAAGTGGTGCCCAAAAAACTAGTGTTTTTTAGTATCCGGTTGGTATTGCCCTCTAAAAGTGCGCGAATCGATTTAAAAACATTGTAAAACGTTGAGTGAGAACGTCCCGATTCGATGAAGTGGTCTGCCGTTTCTGTGCGTTGAAAAACAACGGAGATATTAGCGCCCAAAGTTGGAGGTTTTTCGCGTTTCCGGTTTCAAAAAGTGCGTGTAAAATCCACCACGTGTTTTCGGGCGACATCTTGAAGATTTGGCAAAGTGGAAGGCCAATATTATTTAATTAGTTATTAAATTTTTGAAATTTAATAACTCGGTCGGTTGGCCACCTGGCCACTTGGATTTTGGCATCCGGCCCTCGATTGGGGTCCTCTACACGTGTGCCAAGTCCCCCCCCGCTACTCCTAAAAACCAGGGAGTTTTTTCCGGCCTGGTTTTTGAATTTTCAAAAATCAACCCTGCAACCTGGCGCGGGTTTAATCATCGTAACAGGAGTGGCCCATCGGGACTCACCCGGGAAAATTGGCCGCAGGCCGATCGGACCGGAATTAGCCCGGAAACCGGCGAAAAGGCGAGAAAAAGGGGGTTTTTCGGGTTTTTGGAGGCCAGTTTCCTCCCACCACCCCCTCGATCCACCCACCATCGGATAGGGCTTGGCCGGGCGCGTCGATCGATCCGTGGATCGCCAGGATCGGTCCATAAACGGCTGAGTTCTGCTATCTGGAAAAATCCTTTGGTGGTGTTAGTGTGCGAGTGCATTAGTGTTAGTGCGAAAACATTTTTATTGCACAACTTCGAGAAAAGTGGACCGATTTTAACGTTTAGCACTTCGTTGGACGCGTCTCGGCAAGACGCGTCGATACGTGCCTTCAACGGGTCAATCGGGCCCATAGTGCGGTGGCCAGAGTGCCGGACATTTTGACCGTGTGTGTGTGAAAATCGGTGGCCAAAACGTGCACCACTCCGTCAGTTTTCGTCGGATCCGGACGTGCGACACCTCCCTGGAATCGTCTTCGCGAGAGCCAGCTCTTGCCGTACCAGGGGGGGCGATCCAGTGAACGGCCCCGGAACTGGGTTTTGTGTGTGCGTGTGTGTGAGCGGAATTTTCATTTGTGCACCGTTTCGGAACCGCTGGTCCGATTTCGAAGTCCGGCACCTCGTTGCAAATGCGCCGACGAGACGCAGCTGTTTCCGTTGTTTCGGAGGCGATCCATTGAGCGGATCGGAAGATCAATTTTTAGACGAGTTAAACGCTGATTTTTGGTAAGTTTGAGAGTCCCATCAGTACCGGAACACGAGGACGCATCGACCAAAATTTTCCGGCAGTCGATCGGACCGGAAACAGCCTGGAAACCAGCGAAAAGGCGGAAAAAAGGGGGTTTTTCGGGTTTTTGGAGGCCAGTTTCCTCCCACCACCCCCTCGATCCACCCACCATCGGATAGGGCTCGGTCGGGCGCGTCGATCGATCCGTGGATCGCCAGGATCGGTCCATAAACGGCTGAGTTCTGCTATTTGGAAAAATCCGTTTGGTGGTGTTAGTGTGCGAGTGCAGTAGTGTTAGTGCGAAAACATTTTTATTGCACAACTTCGAGAAAAGTGGACCGATTTTAACGTTTAGCACTTCGTTGGACGCGTCTCGGCAAGACGCGTCGATACGTGTCTTCAACGGGTCAATCGGGCCCATAGTGCGGTGGCCAGAGTGCCGGACATATTCGACCGTGTGTGTGTGAAAATCGGTGGCCAAATCGTGCACCACTTCGTCAGTTTTCGTCGGATCCGGACGTGCGACACCTCCCTGGAATCGTCTTCGCGAGAGCCAGCTTTTGCCGTACCAGGGGGGGCGATCCAGTGAACGGCCCCGGAACTGGGTTTTGTGTGTGTGTGTGTGCGAGCGGAATTTTCATTTGTGCACCGTTTCGGAACCGCTGGTCCGATTTGGACGTCCGACACCTCGTTGGATTCGTCTCGGCGAGACCTACTTGCTGCCATCAATCCGGAGTCGATCAACGGAGAGGCAAGTAAGTCGATTCTTTTTCATTAGGGTTTGCTTGGCACCTGGGGAAGCCAAGCATCATGGACGGTGCAAGGTCTTTGCGGTCGAGGACCTTGTCGACGGACGAGAGGGTTGCGCCGACGAATCGTCCTTCATTGCAGCCGCGAGTGCTGCTTACGAAGTCGTCGATGCCGGTCGTCAAGGAGACGACCTCTACCGGTGCAGCAGCGCAACGCGACGAGGAGATGCGCGAGCTTCGTCGCACCAACGAGGAGCTGCGGGCCATGCTCGCCAAGCTGCAGGAGGAGCTGTCCCTCTTTAGGGTCCAGATGGCGTCAGCAGAAGCGAATGCTCGTCGCGATGCTGAGGTGGCACTCTCGGCGGCTGTACGTCGGGAGGAGATAGCGGCGGCGGAAATCGCTGCACTTCGAGAGGCACAACGGCTGGATCGTGAGGCTCATCGGCGCGAGCGTGACGCGCTTAATGAGCTCATTTTGCAGGTGGTCGGAGGTCAGCAGCAGCTGGGCGAGCCGATACGCGCCTCTGTGGCTTATTCGCCGACCCCAATGCCACGGCGTCGGATGGAGCAGCAGCAGAGTGAGCAGCAGCGTGGGCAGCAGCAGCAGCAGCGGCAGCGACAGCAGGTTGCGGTGACGGCTATGGTGGAGCCGTCTCCGGACCAGGATGGCGGCTCCTGGACTGAGGTGGTGCGCCGTAAGCCGGCACGTCAATCAGCGAGCATGCAGCAGCAGCAGCAGCAGCAGCAGTGGCCGCAGCTGCAACAACAACGGGCGAAGGTCCAGCGACAGGCGGTTGCAGGACCATCGTCACAGCAGCCCCAACAACAGCAGGGGCAACAGGCTTGGCGTAGCCAGCCTGCAACACGACGAGGCGGAAGGCGTCAACGGCAGCGAAAGACTAAGCCGGACGCAATTGAGATCGCTCCAGCTGAGGGACAAACCTGGACCGAGGTTTACCAGGTTGTGCGTGGGGCTCCAGAGATGGTGAAATACGCAGAGGCCCTCGGAGTCGGACGACGCACCACACGCTCCCGACTCGTTATGGAGCTGAAGGAGAGCGCGAACGCTGCAGAGGTGCTGCAGTGCATCCAAGACGTGTGCGCGAAGGCGGAACTGCCGGCATCAGCACGATTGGTGACTCCCACGGTCGACATCCGGATGGACGCGGTCGACCCTTTAGCGGAGGAGACACACGTGGCGAAGGCACTCTCCGAGCTATGCCAGCACACCGTGGAGGAGACTTCGGTTCGGCTGCGACCAGCGTGGGACGGCACGAAGGTGGCGATAGCGCGGGTGACAACGAAGGCGGCAGAGGAGCTGGACGGGAAGTTTGTCAAAATCAAGTACACGTCCTGCCTGATCCGGAAGGTGGCTCCAATGCAGACGCGGCAGCAACGTTGTTACAAGTGTCTGGAGATGGGACACGTCCGGGCAGCGTGCACGAGCGAAGTCGACCGCTCGGCCAGCTGCATTCGTTGCGGGAAGCCGGATCATCAGGCGAAGAGCTGCACGGCGGAGGTGTGCTGTGCCGTGTGCAGCGGTCCGCATCCGGTCGGGCATCTGACGTGCCGACGCTAAAGGTGCTGCAGATCAACCTTGGGCGGAGCAGGACAGCTCAGGACCTGCTGATGCAGACGGCTCGCGAGATGGATGTTCAGGTGGTGCTTGCCTGTGAGCTGTATCGGCCGCCTCGAGATGATCCGCGATGGGCTGTTGATGAGGAGTTGAGCGTGGCGATCGTCGCAACGGGGGCTTACCCCATCCAGCGTCTGTGGGGAAGCGTCGTCCCGGGACTGGTGGTTGCCACGATAGCGGGAGTTACGTTCGCCAGCTGCTACGTGTCGCCCAGCAGCGGTCTTGATGACTTCGAGGAGTTTCTTGGTGCGGTGGAGGTGTCGCTGGTGGGACATACAACATCAGTCCTGGCCGGGGACTTCAACGCCTGGAACGAGGAGTGGGGGAGTGCGCGCACTACTCGGAAGGGGCAGGAGCTCCTAAGCGTGGTGGAGCAGCTGGCGCTGCAGACGCTGAACCGTGGCAACGTGCCCACCTTCAAGGGCAACGGGGTTGCACGGGAAAGCGTCATCGACGTCTCCTTCGCCAGCCAACCCATTGTGCGGCCGGACTCATGGCGCGTGCTTAACCGCTTCTCCGGCAGCGATCACGTGTACATCGAGTTCCAGGTGGAGGTTCCGGGTCAACGGAACAAGCGACGTGGCCAGCAGCACCAAAGCCAAGCAGCAGCCAGTGACGGGACAGCCAGGCATGCCGGAACTCGGTGGAAGACGACGCAGTTCGTCCGGAAGAGCTTTGACATCGCCCTCACAGTCGGCCGCTTCGGACAGGTCGACACTCCGGAGGGGCTGGTTGGCGGACTCACTCGGGCGTGCGATGAGACCATGGAGAGAGTACACGGGGCTACCTTCCATCGCAAGCCCCAGGTGTACTGGTGGTCTCCGGACATCGAGCGCTTGAGGGAAGAGTGCGAAGCAGCGGAGGCAGCCCATCGTCGGGCTCAACCGTCGGAGCGTGCTGTGACGTCTGCCGGACTGCAGGATTGTCGTCGTTTGCTGCAGGCCAGTATCCAGAACAGCAAGGAGAGCAGCCTTCAGGAGCTGATTGACGGAGTTGAGGCTGAGGTGTTCGGTCTCGGGTACAAGGTTGTGCGAGCGAAGCTTCGCGGCCGGGCGCCACCGGAGACGGACCGCGCTGTTCTTGGTCCGATTGTCGACGCCTTGTTCCCGGAGCATCCATCGTTCGAGTGGCCGGATATCGAAGCAAGCACCGCCTCACACGTCGCTCTGAGGCCGGTCACGAGCTCGGAGGTCCTGCTACTTGCTGAGCGGATGGCGTCGTCCAAGGCGCCAGGGTTGGACGGCATCCCGAACACTGCGGTGAAGGCAGCGATGCGAAAACACCCGGAGGTCTTCGTGGACGTGTACAACCAGCTGCTCGAGCGAGGCGAGTTTCCTGCGTCGTGGAAGGAGGCTCGACTTGTGCTGATCGCGAAGCCGGGCAAGCAGCCGGGCGACCCGTCATCATATCGTCCGCTGCTCATGCTGGGAGCAGTCGCCAAGGGGTTCGAGCGGGTGATCCTG
>NW_026045150.1:252500-277500 GCF_943734845.2 Anopheles funestus
TTGCACACTAGTAGACACCGTAATCTGACGTATCTAACACACCACTATTGTAACTCGTCGTCGAAGGACCTTTCAAGTGCCTGATGGCCAGGGGAGCTCTTACACGGCACGGATACACAGTGATGCTCGCCCATCAAAGTGTACAACGATCGAGTTTGCTTAAGTGTCTGGGTACCTACACACCAGACACAATGCAATGGCCACGGATCCACACAAGGCACATCACATGCAGAAAGCTTCACCAGATTATGACACATACCACACTCTTGTAACTCGTCGTCGAAGGGGCGTTCAAAGTGCCTTACGGCTAGGGGAGATCTAGCACGGCACGGAGACACAGTGATGGTTGCCCATCAAAGTGTACAACGATCGAGTTTGCTTTCCGCGCAAGCGTTCTAAGTGTCTGGGTACCTACACACCAGACACAATGCAATGGCCACGGATCCACACAAGGCACATCACATGCAGAAAGCTTCACCAGATTCTGACACATACCACACACATGCAACTCGTCGTCGAAGGGGCGTTCAAGTGCCTTACGGCTAGGGGAGATCTAGCTCGGCACGGAGACACAGTGATGGTCACCCATCAAAGTGTACAACGAACGAGTTGGCTTTCAACAAATTCTGACACATAGCAAGCGAGCGACCGAGCTACACCGAAGGCAGCCCATGGTTGGTCACTCGCGGACGATCATCAGTAATGATCCTTCCGCAGGTTCACCTACGGAAACCTTGTTACGACTTTTACTTCCTCTAAATCATCAAGTTCGGTCAACTTCAGCCATGCCAGCTGCAGCTCACGAAGGAACCGCGGAAGGTAAGCCTCCAGAAACCTCACTAAATAATCCATCGGTAGTAGCGACGGGCGGTGTGTACAAAGGGCAGGGACGTAATCAGCACTAGCTAATGACTAGTGCTTACTAGAAATTCCAGGTTCATGGGGACCGTTGCAGTCCCCAATCCCGACTAGATGGGCATTTTAGTGATTTCCCGTTCCTCTCGGAATGGGGGCGCCTATTGGCGAGAACACGCTGCGACCCACATTGTAGCACGCGTGCAGCCCAGAACATCTAAGGGCATCACGGACCTGTTATCGCTCATTCTCAGCTTGCTAAACACAAGTTGTCCCGCTAAGCAGGGCAAACGTAGCCGACGACCGCCCGTGAAGGCGCCGCCCGGCTGTAACGTCAGGTGCGCCCGGAGGCGCACTGCTGACAGCGTTCTAGTTAGCATGTTTGAGTCACGTTCGTTATCGGAATTAACCAGACAAATCATTCCACGAACTAAGAACGGCCATGCACCACTACCCTTAAATTTGAGAAAGAGCTATCAATCTGTCTTACCTCGATAAGTTTGGACCTGGTAAATTTTCCCGTGTTGAGTCAAATTAAGCCGCAAGCTCCACTTCTTGTGGTGCCCTTCCGTCAATTCCTTTAAGTTTCAACTTTGCAACCATACTTCCCCCGGAACCCGATTTTGGTTTCCCGGAAGCGACTGAGAGCACCGAATAGGGGTAGCGTCTCCCAATTGCTAATTGGCATCGTTTACGGTTAGAACTAGGGCGGTATCTAATCGCCTTCGATCCTCTAACTTTCGTTCTTGATTAAAGAAAGCATCCATGGCAAACGCTTTCGCTTCAGTTGGTCCTACGACGGTCTACGAATTTCACCTCTCGCGCCGTAATACCAATGCCCCCAACTACTTCTGTTAATCATTACCTCTAGGTTTCTGACAAACCAACGAAATCGTATAAACCGAGGTCATATTCCATTATTCCATGCAAGATTATTCTCGGCCAACGCCAACCCCACGGGGGGGCCGGACGCTTTGTCTTAGCCTGCTTTGAGCACTCTAATTTGTTCAAGGTAAATGTGAGTATCTTGAGCACCATGAGGAGCCCGTGCCGGAGTTAACCGGTAGCACGGTACTCGTTCACAGAGTAACGCCCAAGTACACCATTGTGAGTCGCAGCCGTGAGCGCGCGCACGAACGGCCCCGGCGTGTAACCGGGCGCCCGTGGCGGTCACGTGTCTGGACGGGCAATCAACTTCGAACGTTTTAACCGCAACAACTTTAATATACGCTAGTGGAGCTGGAATTACCGCGGCTGCTGGCACCAGACTTGCCCTCCACTTGATCCTTGTTGAAGGATTTATACTCAACTCATTCCAATTATGGACCATCGTTAGAGAGGTCCATATTGTTATTTCTCGTCACTACCTCCCCGTACTGGGATTGGGTAATTTACGCGCCTGCTGCCTTCCTTGGATGTGGTAGCCATTTCTCAGGCTCCCTCTCCGGAATCGAACCCTGATTCCCCGTTACCCGTCGCAACCATGGTAGTCCTCTACACTACCATCAATAGTTGATAGGGCAGACATTTGAAAGATCTGTCGTCAGTCGACAAGCGACCATACGATCTGCGTCCTTATCCAGACTTCAACTCAAGCCGCCCGGAGGCGATTGGTTTAACTAATAAGTGCACCAGTTCAGCTACCCGCGAGGGCAACAGTCCCGGCATGTTGCATGTATTAGCTCTGGATTTTCCACAGTTATCCAAGTAACTAGTGGTAGGATGATCTTGTGAATTATAGCTGTTATACTGAGCCTTATGCGGTTTCACATTCATTTATGTTTGTACTTAGACATGCATGGCTTAACCTTTGAGACAAGCGTATATTACTGGTAGGATCAACCAGAATTCGTTCCACTACAGACACACACTCGCTTAGTGGGAAATAAATTTCCACACAACTCTCTCTCTCTAGAACCATATGGAATGGCTCTTTGGTGTTGGGTAAGGCACCAATTTGTTGGGGTGTAACGGTCACCACCAACTTTAAGTTTGTTAGGGCACAACGGAAACCACTAACTAAACTTTAGGAAACTAAATTTCCTCACACATTATCTCTCACCATATTAGCACTAGGTGCTATCCACGATTGTACAACGTTTCAACTCTTGAATCGACCGTAGGGCCGCGGAATTGCTTCCGGGCCCCTATTCTCGCTATTAATTGTTCATCTCTTTCAATACATCGAGTTCGTTCCATTGGGTAGTTCGCATGGCGAACGTTTTGATGCAGCCCCCTGGGGGACCACGGCACTTTACACCGGGTATGGTGTATGCGCAACCTACAGATAACAATAAACCCCTTATGCGTGTGTAAACCGATGTTGGGCTGCTCAACATCTTTCATGGTTACATCACTTGCACCAGAACCCACGGTGCCGATTTGGTAATATGTTGTACATTTACTCTCAAGATGTACGCTTCGGCCCCTTATTCAGGGGCTCAAGCTATTACCAGCAAGAACAATCCTCATCCAGACTTGAACTCGAAACACCTGGAGGCGAACGGTTTAACTAATAAGTGCACCAGTCTTGAATCCATGCGTCGGTGGAAACAATGCCGGCGTGTTGCATGTATTAGCTCTGAACTTAGCGAGTGATTGCCTTGCAGCTGTCATACTGAGCGTAGAGCGTGATTATCGCTCACTTGAACCATGTTGAATGGCTCTTTGGTGTAGGGTAAGGCACCAATTTGTTGGGGCGTAACGGTCACCACCAACTTAAGACTTGCTTATAGGTATTTCAACGTTTTCAACTCTTAAATCGACCGTGTTTCATTATCATCTCTTCTTCTTATTAAATGCATAGAGTTCGTTCCATTGGGTAGTTCGCGTGGCGAACGGTTTGATGCAGCCCCCCGGGGGGGACCACGGCACTTTACACCGGGCATGGTGTATGCGCAACCTACAGATCACCAATATATTTGTGATCGATAATGCACACTTCTTACACGACTGACCAGTCGACAGCGCTGCCTTCCTATTATGCGTGTGTAAACCGATGTTGGGCTGCTCAACATCTTTCACGGTTACATCACTTGCACCCGAACCCATGGTGCCGATTTGGTAATATGTTGTACATGGTCTCAAGATGTACGCTTCGACCCCTTATTCAGGGGCTCAAGCTATTACCAGCAAGATCAATCCTCATCCAGACTTGAACTCGAAACACCCGGAGGCGAACGGTTTAACTAATAAGTGCACCAGTCTTGAATCCATGCGTCGGTGGAAACAATGCCGGCATGTTGCATGTATTAGCTCTGAACATAGCGAGTGATTGCCTTGTAGCTGTCGAACTGAGCGTAGAATGTGATTATCGCTCACTTGAAAGGGTCAAGCCCTTTCGAGTCGTCCGGTTTTTACGCCAGACGACTCGGTTCACCATCTTTCGGGAAGGGACCGTCTCGGTCGCAAGCTGCTCCGGTCCCTAAACAACCTGCGACAAATGATAGGAAATGCCGACATCAACACGTGTTCAGTTTGGTTTATCGCTCATAGGTCTTTTTGACCATCGATCCCTGATTATAACTCTCAATTAAACAGTCAGGAGAGTAAGGCATGCCCATCGATATCTCATCGACAGGCGATACCGCAAGAACGGCCAACGACACATCAGGTGATCGATTATTGCTACGACTTTTGCTTAATCGTTTCCACTCCTTAGAGAAAGAAACCCCCGGGGACCGTCTCGGTCGCAAGCTGCTCCGGTCCCTAAACAACCTGCGACAAATGATAGGAAATGCCGACATCAATACGTGTTCAGTTTGGTTTATCGCTCATTGGTCTGTTTGACCATCGATCCCTGATTAAACTCTCAGTAATCCAGTCGGGAGAGTAAGGCATGCCCATCGATATCTCATCGACAGGCGATACCGCTTGAACGGCCAACGACACATCAGAGGATCGTATCTTGCTACAACTTTTGCTTAATCGTTTCTTCTCCTTGGAGAAAGAAACCCCCGGGGACCGTCTCGGCCGCAAGCTGCTCCGGTCCCTAAACAACCTGCGGCATCAAATGATAGGAAAAGCCGACATCAATACGTGTTCAGTTTGGTTTATCGCTCATTGGTCTGTTTGACCATCGATCCCTGATTAATACTCTCAATTAGAAGGTCGGTAGAGTAAGGCATGCCCATCGATATCTCATCGACAGGCGATACCGCATGAACGGCCAACGACACATCAGAGGATCGTATCTTGCTACAACTCTTGCTTAATAGTTTCCACTCCTTGGAGAAAGAAACCCCCGGGGACCGTCTCGGCCGCAAGTTGCTCCGGTCCCTAAACAACCTGCGGCATCAAATGATAGGAAAAGCCGACATCAATACGTGTTCAGTTTGGTTTATCGCTCATAGGTCTGTTTGACCATCGATCCTAGAATTCAACTTTCGAGTAAGGCATGCCCGTCGATATCTCATCGATAGGCGATACCGGTAGAACGGCCAACGACACAAATGTAGGATCGCATTTACTCTTCCTTGGATGGATAACCAATACCCTAGGACCTTTTCATCGCGAGCTGCTCCGGTCCTCAAACAACTCGCGAACCACCGATAGGATGATATTAGGAATGGCCGACTTTCATCCTTTAACTCTCAGTTCTGCTTACCAAAACATAGGTACTTGGACCTTAAAGACCACTATATGTTCCCCGATCGGGGGCAATCGGAACGTCTATCCATCATCAACATCGTTTCACTCATTCCGAACCACCAAATTGGACAGACAGTACCATATTCACCAACCGATTGCTTCAACTTCGCAAACTGTATGGTAAGTTCTACTAATTTCACATCTTACCATCGACTAATAGTGCATAAATCCACTTGGAAATCACTTTTCCTTGGTCCTCGGACCTTCTACGACAACGTCCAACAAATATCCGAAGTCGTTTCCCAACTTAGACCAAGCATTTCGTATCTTTACTTCTAATCGATTTTTTCTCTCATAATTGACGATCAAAATCTAAAAACCACATTTTGAGCCAGAAGCAGTCGTCCGATCGTCCTGGGGGTAGTCTCAATCGATTTAGAAGGGCCCAATTCATAAAGATACGTACTCAGTCAAATTCATGCTTCTGGCTCACCTACCCCCTATATAGAAAACGAAAGCGTACAGGCGTGGAAAACGTGCCATTTTTCTCCATCACGGACTTTTTTTTTCTCGTTGCACCGACTCTAGTAAAAAAGTGAAATTTTTTACTAGTTACCAACTTTTGCAAATTATCATCGGATATCACTTTTCATGGTCTATAGTAAGTTCTTATCACGTTTTAGTAGTTTTTGAAAAAAAAATTTTTTTGAACTTTTCAAAATTTTTCAAAACAAAGTTTTTGTAGGCGGTTTTGTGTATGGAGGGTTACTAGTCTCGGGGTCACTGTTTGACCAAAAAACCACTATATATCATTCGAAAGGTAATTTCAAGGGCTACAAAAAATTGTTCTACGACACCCCCTTCCGACGTCTAGTATTCGAGTTATTGGCCAAAAACCATTACTTGAGCGATTTTTCGTTCAGGGTACCCGACTCTAGTAAAAAAGTGAAATTTTTCTCGATTGACCAAGTGTTGCAAATGACCATCGGATTTCACTTTTTATGGTCTATAGTGAGTTCTGATCACGATTTGGTACTTTTTGAAAAAATTTTTTTGACGCACTTTTCAAAATTTTGCAAAACCAAAACTTTTTAGGCGGTTTTGTGTATGGAGGGTTACTAGTCTCGGGGTCACTTTTTGACCAAAAAACCACTATATATCATTCGAAAGGTAATTTCAAGGGCTACAAAAAATTGTTCTACGGCACCCCCCTCCGACGTCTAGTATTCGAGTTATTGGCCAAAAACCGCAACTATAGCGGTTTTTCGTACAGGGTACCCGACTCTAGTAAAATGATGCGATTTTTACTAGTCTAGGAACTTTTTGGTCAAAAAATCAAGTATATGTCATTCGATAGATAATTTCAAGGGCTACAAAAAATTGTTCTACGGCACCCCCCTCCGACGTCTAGTATTCGAGTTATTGGCCAAAAACCGCAACTATAGCGGTTTTTCGTCCAGGGTACCCGACTCTAGTAAAATGATGCGATTTTTACTAGTCTAGGAACTTTTTGGTCAAAAAATCAAGTATATGTCATTCGATAGATAATTTCAAGGGCTACCAAAAATTGTTCTACGGCACCCCCCTCCGACGCCTAGTATTCGAGTTATTAGCCAAAAACCGCAACTATAGCGGTTTTTCGTCCAGGGTACCCGACTCTAGTAAAATGATGCGATTTTTACTAGTCTAGGGAACTTTTTGGCCAAAAATCAAGTATATGTCATTCGATAGATAATTTCAAGGGCTACCAAAAATTGTTCCACGACACCCCCCTGCGACGTCTAGTATTCGAGTTATTAGCCAAAAACCGCAATTATAGCGGTTTTTCGTCCAGGGTACCCGACTCTAGTAAAATGATGCGATTTTTACTAGTCTAGGGAACTTTTTGGCCAAAAATCAAGTATATGTCATTCGATAGATAATTTCAAGGGCTACCAAAAATTGTTCCACGACACCCCCCTGCGACGTCTAGTATTCGAGTTATTAGCCAAAAACCGCAATTATAGCGGTTTTTCGTCCAGGGTACCCGACTCTAGTAAAATGATGCGATTTTTACTAGTCTAGGGAACTTTTTGGCCAAAAATCAAGTATATGTCATTCGATAGATAATTTCAAGGGCTACAAAAAATTGTTCTACGGCACCCCCCTCCGACGTCTAGTATTCGAGTTATTGGCCAAAAACCGCAACTATAGCGGTTTTTCGTACAGGGTACCCGACTCTAGTAAAATGATGCGATTTTTACTAGTCTAGGAACTTTTTGGTCAAAAAATCAAGTATATGTCATTCGATAGATAATTTCAAGGGCTACAAAAAATTGTTCTACGGCACCCCCCTCCGACGTCTAGTATTCGAGTTATTGGCCAAAAACCGCAACTATAGCGGTTTTTCGTACAGGGTACCCGACTCTAGTAAAATGATGCGATTTTTACTAGTCTAGGAACTTTTTGGTCAAAAAATCAAGTATATGTCATTCGATAGATAATTTCAAGGGCTACCAAAAATTGTTCTACGGCACCCCCCTCCGACGCCTAGTATTCGAGTTATTAGCCAAAAACCGCAACTATAGCGGTTTTTCGTCCAGGGTACCCGACTCTAGTAAAATGATGCGATTTTTACTAGTCTAGGGAACTTTTTGGCCAAAAATCAAGTATATGTCATTCGATAGATAATTTCAAGGGCTACCAAAAATTGTTCCACGACACCCCCCTGCGACGTCTAGTATTCGAGTTATTAGCCAAAAACCGCAATTATAGCGGTTTTTCGTCCAGGGTACCCGACTCTAGTAAAATGATGCGATTTTTACTAGTCTAGGGAACTTTTTGGCCAAAAATCAAGTATATGTCATTCGATAGATAATTTCAAGGGCTACCAAAAATTGTTCCACGACACCCCCCTGCGACGTCTAGTATTCGAGTTATTAGCCAAAAACCGCAATTATAGCGGTTTTTCGTCCAGGGTACCCGACTCTAGTAAAATGATGCGATTTTTACTAGTCTAGGGAACTTTTTGGCCAAAAATCAAGTATATGTCATTCGATAGATAATTTCAAGGGCTACCAAAAATTGTTCCATGACACCCCCCTGCGACGTCTAGTATTCGAGTTATGGGCCAAAAACCATTCATACTTGAGCATTTTGCTCATTTTGCCTGTACGGGTACCGGGGACTAGTAAAATCAGGCCAATTTTACTAGAGTAGGGGTCCTTTTTGGTCAAAAAAACAACTTTTGCTCGTTCGATAGGGAATCGATAGGGCAACAAAAAATCGTTCTACGACCCCCCCTTCCGATGTCTAGTATTCGAGTTATGGGCCAAAAACAGTTTATAGCTAATTTTTCACTCGATTTTTCACCAAGTATCGCACATTACTCCGGTTCTATGCATTGGATCGTCAATCTTTAAGATTTTATGGGTAGTTCCAACTGTTTGCTACATTTCATCCATACATCACGAACCGATTCAATGTCTGTGGTAGAAGTTATTAGAGGAATAAAAAAATTTACCCTTGGCTTTGGACCGTACAAGTTTACCCATTTGTGGCCCGTATTTGCCCCATAGCTCCGCCGGTATCCAAGATATCGCCACACTTTCTTCTGGCCATGGGTAGATGGCACTTGTGGCTAGATTTCTTCCATGCACCACTAATCGCTACCATGTCTGTGGCCGGAGCTATTCACGAAAGCGCCTCGCGCACTTGGTCGGATTTTTGGTCCAACTTCACCATTTTTGGCCCATATTTGCCCCATAGCTCCGCCGGTATCCAAGATAGCGCCACACTTTCTTCTGGCCATGGGTAGATGGCACTTGTGGCTAGATTTCTTCCATGCACCACTAATCGCTACCATGTCTGTGGCCGGAGCTATTCGACGAACAACCATCGCATTTACCTAGGTACTTTTTCGGATTTTTGGTCCAACTTGCACCATTTTTGGCCCATATTTGCCCCATAGCTCCGCCGGTATCCAAGATATGGCCACACTTTCTTCTGGCCATGGGTAGATGGCACTTGTGGCTAGATTTCTTCCATGCACCACTAATCGCTACCATGTCTGTGGCCGGAGCTATTCACGAAAGCGCCTCGCGCACTTGGTCGGATTTTTGGTCCAACTTGCACCATTTTTGGCCCATATTTGCCCCATAGCTCCGCCGGTATCCAAGATATGGCCACACTTTCTTCTGGCCATGGGTAGATGGCACTTGTGGCTAGATTTCTTCCATGCACCACTAATCGCTACCATGTCTGTGGCCGGAGCTATTCGACGAACAACCATCGCATTTACCTAGGTACTTTTTCGGATTTTTGGTCCAACTTGCACCATTTTTGGCCCATATTTGCCCCATAGCTCCGCCGGTATCCAAGATATGGCCACACTTTCTTCTGGCCATGGGTAGATGGCACTTGTGGCTAGATTTCTTCCATGCACCACTAATCGCTACCATGTCTGTGGCCGGAGCTATTCACGAAAGCGCCTCGCGCACTTGGTCGGATTTTTGGTCCACCTGGCACCATTGTTGGCCCGTATTTGCCCCATAGCTCCGCCGGTATCCAAGATATGGCCACACTTTCTTCTGGCCATGGGTAGATGGCACTTGTGGCTAGATTTCTTCCATGCACCACTAATCGCTACCATGTCTGTGGCCGGAGCTATTCACGAAAGCGCCTCGCGCACTTGGTCGGATTTTTGGTCCACCTGGCACCATTGTTGGCCCGTATTTGCCCCATAGCTCCGCCGGTATCCAAGATATGGCCACACTTTCTTCTGGCCATGGGTAGATGGCACTTGTGGCTAGATTTCTTCCATGCACTACTAATCGCTACCATGTCTCTGGCCGGAGCTATTCACGAAAGCGCCTCGCGCACTTGGTCGGATTTTTGGTCCAACTTGCACCATTTTTGGCCCATATTTGCCCCATAGCTCCGCCGGTATCCAAGATATGGCCACACTTTCTTCTGGCCATGGGTAGATGGCACTTGTGGCTAGATTTCTTCCATGCACCACTAATCGCTACCATGTCTGTGGCCGGAGCTATTCACGAAAGCGCCTCGCGCACTTGGTCGGATTTTTGGTCCAACTTGCACCATTTTTGGCCCATATTTGCCCCATAGCTCCGCCGGTATCCAAGATATGGCCACACTTTCTTCTGGCCATGGGTAGATGGCACTTGTGGCTAGATTTCTTCCATGCACCACTAATCGCTACCATGTCTGTGGCCGGAGCTATTCGACGAACAACCATCGCATTTACCTAGGTACTTTTTCGGATTTTTGGTCCAACTTGCACCATTTTTGGCCCATATTTGCCCCATAGCTCCGCCGGTATCCAAGATATGGCCACACTTTCTTCTGGCCATGGGTAGATGGCACTTGTGGCTAGATTTCTTCCATGCACCACTAATCGCTACCATGTCTGTGGCCGGAGCTATTCACGAAAGCGCCTCGCGCACTTGGTCGGATTTTTGGTCCACCTGGCACCATTGTTGGCCCGTATTTGCCCCATAGCTCCGCCGGTATCCAAGATATGGCCACACTTTCTTCTGGCCATGGGTAGATGGCACTTGTGGCTAGATTTCTTCCATGCACTACTAATCGCTACCATGTCTCTGGCCGGAGCTATTCACGAAAGCGCCTCGCGCACTTGGTCGGATTTTTGGTCCAACTTGCACCATTTTTGGCCCATATTTGCCCCATAGCTCCGCCGGTATCCAAGATATGGCCACACTTTCTTCTGGCCATGGGTAGATGGCACTTGTGGCTAGATTTCTTCCATGCACCACTAATCGCTACCATGTCTGTGGCCGGAGCTATTCACGAAAGCGCCTCGCGCACTTGGTCGGATTTTTGGTCCACCTGGCACCATTGTTGGCCCGTATTTGCCCCATAGCTCCGCCGGTATCCAAGATATGGCCACACTTTGTTCTGGCCATGGGTAGATGGCACTTGTGGCTAGATTTCTTCCATGCACCACTAATCGCTACCATGTCTCTGGCCGGAGCTATTCGACGAACAACCATCGCATTTACCTAGGTACTTTTTCGGATTTTTGGTCCAACTTGTACCATTTTTGGCCCATATTTGCCCCATAGCTCCGCCGGTATCCAAGATATGGCCACACTTTCTTCTGGCCATGGGTAGATGGCACTTGTGGCTAGATTTCTTCCATGCACCACTAATCGCTACCATGTCTGTGGCCGGAGCTATTCACGAAAGCGCCTAGCGCACTTGGTCGGATTTTTGGTCCAACTTCACCATTTTTGGCCCATATTTGCCCCATAGCTCCGCCGGTATCCAAGATATGGCCACACTTTCTTCTGGCCATGGGTAGATGGCACTTGTGGCTAGATTTCTTCCATGCACCACTAATCGCTACCATGTCTGTGGCCGGAGCTATTCGACGAACAACCATCGCATTTACCTAGGTACTTTTTCGGATTTTTGGTCCAACTTGCACCATTTTTGGCCCGTATTTGCCCCATAGCTCCGCCGGTATCCAAGATAGCGCCACACTTTCTTCTGGCCATGGGTAGATGGCACTTGTGGCTAGATTTCTTCCATGCACCACTAATCGCTACCATGTCTGTGGCCGGAGCTATTCACGAAAGCGCCTAGCGCACTTGGTCGGATTTTTGGTCCAACTTCACCATTTTTGGCCCATATTTGCCCCATAGCTCCGCCGGTATCCAAGATATGGCCACACTTTCTTCTGGCCATGGGTAGATGGCACTTGTGGCTAGATTTCTTCCATGCACCACTAATCGCTACCATGTCTGTGGCCGGAGCTATTCGACGAACAACCATCGCATTTACCTAGGTACTTTTTCGGATTTTTGGTCCAACTTGCACCATTTTTGGCCCGTATTTGCCCCATAGCTCCGCCGGTATCCAAGATAGCGCCACACTTTCTTCTGGCCATGGGTAGATGGCACTTGTGGCTAGATTTCTTCCATGCACCACTAATCGCTACCATGTCTGTGGCCGGAGCTATTCACGAAAGCGTCTCGCGCACTTGGTCGGATTTTTGGTCCAACTTCACCATTTTTGGCCCATATTTGCCCCATAGCTCCGCCGGTATCCAAGATATGGCCACACTTTCTTCTGGCCATGGGTAGATGGCACTTGTGGCTAGATTTCTTCCATGCACCACTAATCGCTACCATGTCTGTGGCCGGAGCTATTCGACGAACAACCATCGCATTTACCTAGGTACTTTTTCGGATTTTTGGTCCAACTTGCACCATTTTTGGCCCATATTTGCCCCATAGCTCCGCCGGTATCCAAGATATGGCCACACTTTCTTCTGGCCATGGGTAGATGGCACTTGTGGCTAGATTTCTTCCATGCACCACTAATCGCTACCATGTCTCTGGCCGGAGCTATTCGACGAACAACCATCGCATTCACCTTCTCGTTGCACTTCTTCGGGAATTTGGTGCAACCAAGTTTTCACTATAACTTGGTCATTTTCCGTCCATCGGACATGCGGTTTTGGGTGTCGATACTTGACACCGCGCGCTACAATATGTTCCTCCACGACCATGTGGTCCGATGCTTCCAACAGGAGCTATTCGAGGAGTACCGATTTTTCACCATTAAAAATGCTCAATTTTGCACCAACTTTTGCCTATAACTCAGGCTGTATCGATCGGATCTTCAATCTTGAAAAAGTTTTGGATAGGTGGCACCAAATGCTACATTTCGTTCTTCCACGTCAACTTTGTCCGATGTCTAGCAAAAAAGTTATTCGCGAACCAAGTCCAGAACCCATGCAATGGCTGCCCTCATTGCATACATCACGGCGGTTAACTCTCGTTACTCTATACCGTGGACTTGGTACTTTTTCAGGCATTCGTTGCTACTTCTCGGTTCATGATATTCGTTTACGGTCTTCACTAGGGCATTTGGTGCTCCTTATCGGTTCATGATATTCGTTTACGGTCTTCACTAGGGCATTTGGTGCTCCTTATCGGTTCATGATATTCGTTTACGGTCTTCACTAGGGCATTTGGTGCTCCTTATCGGTTCATGATATTCGTTTACGGTCTTCACTAGGGCATTTGGTGCTCCTTATCGGTTCATGATATTCGTTTACGGTCTTCACTAGGGCATCTGGTAATGGGCTTCCCACTTTCTACTGATCGATCCATACTCACTTGCGTGCACCTAGCCTAGGAAGGTTTCCTATGGCTTCCCATCTTTCTACTGATCGATCCATACTCACTTGCGTGCACCTAGCCTAGGAAGGTTTCCTATGGCTTCCCATCTTTCTACTGATCGATCCATACTCACTTGCGTGCACCTAGCCTAGGAAGGTTTCCTATGGCTTCCCATCTTTCTACTGATCGATCCATACTCACTTGCGTGCACCTAGCCTAGGAAGGTTTCCTATGGCTTCCCATCTTTCTACTGATCGATCCATACTCACTTGCGTGCACCTAGCCTAGGAAGGTTTCCTATGGCTTCCCATCTTTCTACTGATCGATCCATACTCACTTGCGTGCACCTAGCCTAGGAAGGTTTCCTATGGCTTCCCATCTTTCTACTGATCGATCCATACTCACTTGCGTGCACCTAGCCTAGGAAGGTTTCCTATGGCTTCCCATCTTTCTACTGATCGATCCATACTCACTTGCGTGCACCTAGCCTAGGAAGGTTTCCTATGGCTTCCCATCTTTCTACTGATCGATCCATACTCACTTGCGTGCACCTAGCCTAGGAAGGTTTCCTATGGCTTCCCATCTTTCTACTGATCGATCCATACTCACTTGCGTGCACCTAGCCTAGGAAGGTTTCCTATGGCTTCCCATCTTTCTACTGATCGATCCATACTCACTTGCGTGCACCTAGCCTAGGAAGGTTTCCTTGGGCTTCCCATCTTTCTACTGATCGATCCATACTCACTTGCGTGCACCTAGCCTAGGAAGGTTTCCTATGGCTTCCCATCTTTCTACTGATCGATCCATACTCACTTGCGTGCACCTAGCCTAGGAAGGTTTCCTATGGCTTCCCATCTTTCTACTGATCGATCCATACTCACTTGCGTGCACCTAGCCTAGGAAGGTTTCCTATGGCTTCCCATCTTTCTACTGATCGATCAATACTCCCTTGCGTGCACCTAGCCTAGGAAGGTTTCCTATGGCTTCCCATCTTTCTACTGATCGATCCATACTCACTTGCGTGCACCTAGCCTAGGAAGGTTTCCTATGGCTTCCCATCTTTCTACTGATCGATCCATACTCACTTGCGTGCACCTAGCCTAGGAAGGTTTCCTATGGCTTCCCATCTTTCTACTGATCGATCCATACTCACTTGCGTGCACCTAGCCTAGGAAGGTTTCCTTGGGCTTCCCATCTTTCTACTGATCGATCCATACTCACTTGCGTGCACCTAGCCTAGGAAGGTTTCCCTTTGGTACCGACTTCCATCTACGCACTCGATATAACCTAGGTACTTGGTACCGATGATGGTTAACACTCAAGCATTTCTTGCATCCTGCGTGCAAGGTACCAATTTTCACTTCTCAGGTGCGTTTATGAGCCCGCATTAATCCAATATCGCTCTGATGGCCTTTCTTATTATTTCATCCGATAGCCCTTGCCAAAAGCTACCAAAAGTTCCTCCACGGCCATGTGCTCCGACGCTTAGTTTAGGAAATATTCGAAAAAATTCAAAATAGGAAGCATTTTCTTATTGGAAAATCACCTTAAATCGATGGCCATTTTTTGGGCAAAAACTTTAACGTCTTCCCGACTTTGCGGGAATTGCGAATTTTAGGCACCCAGAGAAAATCTTTTACTTTAAGGGGGCGGCCGCGAAGTTGCCCAAAGTCTCGGACACAAAAATTCTCAAGTTCCCCACTCTAGTAAATCGCCCTATGAGTATCTCCTGGCCCGCGAGCTCTGCGAGCGGGCCAGCTTCGGCGATTTTTGCCTTTTCGCCTAGGCGGTTCTTCTACGAAATTGGTCCACAGCTTTTGCTCAGAAAGCTAGCATTTGTTGCAACAGTTAGGTACTTGGTACCACATTTTGGTATCCATTTGGGCATTTGTGGCAACTACTCGGTACTTTGGCCCACATTTCGCTCTACTCGGGCTTCTATGGTGGTACTTGTCGGTACTTCTGGCCAACTTAGGCCAATTGGGTGCAACTTGTGGGTACTCTGTGGGTACTTTAGGGCGTATTGTGTCTTTCGGGTGAACCTTCGCTATACTTCATGGGTACTGATGGCCAACTTAGGAACATTCAGTGCAACCTTTGGGCCTAAGGAAATTTGTCCAACTCTTTGGACTTAGAAAATTTTCTGGACTTAGAAAATTTTCTGGACTTGTAAAAATTTTCAAATGTTCAATTTGGCCCACATTTCGCTCTACTCGGGCCTCTATGGTGCTACTTGGCGGTACTTTTGGCCAACTTAGGCCAATTGGGTGCTCTTTGTGGGTACTCTATCGGTACTTTTGGCCAACTTAGGCCAATGGGGTGCTATATGTGGGTGCTCTATCGGTACTTTTGGCCATGTTAGGCCCATTCGGTGCTATTTGTGGGTACTCTATCGGTACTTTTGGCCATGTTAGGCCCATTCGGTGCTATTTGTGGGTACTCTATCAGTACTTTTGGCCAACTTAGGCCAACTCAGTGCTACTTGTGGGTACTCTATCGGTACTTTTGGCCAACTTAGGCCAACGCGGTGCTATTTGTGGGTACTCTATCGGTACTTTTGGCCAACTTAGGCCCATTCGGTGCTATTTGTGGGTACTCTATCGGTACTTTTGGCCAACATAGGCCAATTGGGTGCTCTTTGTGGGTACTCTATCGGTACTTTTGGCCATGTTAGGCCCATTCGGTGCTATTTGTGGGTACTCTATCAGTACTTTTGGCCAACTTAGGCCAACTCAGTGCTACTTGTGGGTACTCTATCGGTACTTTTGGCCAACTTAGGCCAACGCGGTGCTATTTGTGAGTACTCTATCGGTACTTTTGGCCAACTTAGGCCCATTCGGTGCTATTTGTGGGTACTCTATCGGTACTTTTGGCCAACATAGGCCAATTGGGTGCTACTTGTGGGTGCTCTATCGGTACTTTTGGCCAACTTAGGCCAACTGGGTGCTATTTGTGGGTACTCTATCGGTACTTTTGGCCAACTTAGGCCAATTGGGTGCTACTTGTGGGTGCTCTATCGGTACTTTTGGCCAACTTAGGCCAACTGGGTGCTATTTGTGGGTACTCTATCGGTACTTTTGGCCAACTTAGGCCAACTCAGTGCTTCTTGTGGGTACTCTATCGGTACTTTTGGCCAACTTAGGCCCATTCGGTGCTATTTGTGGGTACTCTATCGGTACTTTTGGCCAACTTAGGCCAACTCAGTGCTACTTGTGGGTACTCTATCGGTACTTTTGGCCAACTTAGGCCAATTGGGTGCTCTTTGTGGGTGCTCTATCGGTACTTTGGGACATATTATGTCCTTCGGGTGAACCTTCTCGATACCTCATGGGTACTTGTGGCCAACTTAGGAAAATTCAGTGCAACCTATGGGCCTTTGGAAATTGTTCCAACACTTTGGACTTAGAAAATTTTCTGGACTTAGAAAATTTTTTGGACTTAGAAAAATTTTCAACTTCTGTATCTTCTTCATCATGTTCCATTTTGTGGGACTTAGAAAATTTTCTGGACTTAGAAAATTTTTTGGACTTAGGAAATTTTTCAACACTTGTAAAATTTTTGTTCCTTCTTTGAAGAAGAATACTTTCCACTATTAGCTTCTTTCTCTTTTTCTTCTTAGTTGTCTTCTTATTTTCGGTCCGAGAGCGCCGACACTTGTAAAATTATCTAAGTCCGAAGACTTTTGGAATGAACCAAAAGTCAACGAACACAATACATCAACCCTATCAACATCAAGTGGCAACCCGAAGGAAGCGCAGCGGCCAGCCCATGTACAACGCGAAGTTGTAGCATGCAACCAACCAACCGCTAACCTCCAACGGCACTCAATGTATTCGTTACACATGGGCGCACCTGCACCACACTGTCGTGACCATCCAACGAGCCGTCGGTTCGGTCGTGTGTTACAAGCACCCCATCACATAGGCATAGAGTCACCACACAGTGTTCTTCAACACTCTCGTCACATGGTGCAAGTCACGGTACGCACCACCAATGTGCACTGGTTGGCCAATTCCAGCACACACGGGGCGCGCACGCGCAAGCACTAACCACCAAGCATGGGTCGCCTGAGAGGATCGATGCGAACGCATCTCTACAACTTGAAGCTCCCAGCCTGTAGTCCCGTCGTTTGCGGGCGGTCGTAGGTGTCGAAACTAGTGATATCCACAGTCGGCAAGCTCGTCCACCGGTGTTCCCAACATGTATGGTACTAACACGTGCAGCGCGAACCCGCCCTTTGCGGCCTAGTAGTAAGCGGGGATGAGACGCCAGTGTGCCAATGGACAGCACGGACGGTTCTCGGAGGGTTGTTAGGCCCGCTAGCTTACGACCACCTAATGGGTATAAGAAGCGCTATCAGCTCGGATTGGATACGACCTTAGAGGCGTTCAGGCATAATCCAGCGGACGTAGCGTCATACCATAGTCCGTTCGAACTAGTATTGAGCCAGTGGTCCGTACCTGTGGTTCCTCTCGTACTGCACAGGAATTCCGTTAAGATAGCGACAAACAATGCACACCAGTAGGGTAAAACTAACCTGTCTCACGACGGTCTAAACCCAGCTCACGTTCCCTTGAAAGGGTGAACAATCCTACGCTTGGTAAATTTTGCTTTACAATGATAGGAAGAGCCGACATCGAAGGATCAAAAAGCCACGTCGCTATGAACGCTTGGCGGCCACAAGCCAGTTATCCCTGTAGTCTGAGCGAAACCTCCGAAGTGAACGGACGTGTTTTTCGAGCGCTCCCGTGCGAATTTGCGAAAAAGTGCGTTTAAAGCGAATTAGTTCGAGATTTACCCACAGGTGGCGCTGGTGTTGTTAGGAGTGATATTCCCCAGCCCCCCCAACTCGAACCATAGTGCTACGAGCGTTTTTACGGAAAACGTGAAATATTTCACGAAATATTTCATGAAATATTTCAACCTTGAAATATTTCAAAAGAGGACAAAATTTCCTTTCCGGGGAGCCGTCGGACGCCCGGATCGGACAAGTGGTTCTGGAGATATAGGGGATTGAAAAAGTTTGATAAGTAGTTCGATAACTGTTATCGAACTCCAACACCGAGTTATCAAACTTCCGGACAAATCCTTTAAAGTGGGATATCTCGGTAACCCCTCGGGCTAGAGGGACGTCCGGGGTATCGGTGGATAGGTCTCGGAGTGGAGCACCGGATCGTCACCCCCCCGCCCCTCCCATATCCACCCCCTCCCCCTCAGGAGGGAAAAACCAGTGTTTTCTAGTGTCCGGTTGGTATTGCCCTCTAAAAGTGCGCGAATCGGTTAAAAAATATTGCAGAACATTAAGTGAGATTATCCCGATTCGATGAAGTGGTCTGCCGTTTCTGTGCGTTAAAAAACAACGGAGATATTAGCGCCCAAAGTTGGAGGTTTTTCGCGTTTCCGGTTTCGGTTCCGGCCATACAATTTGTATGGGATTTTCTGAAAACCAGTTTTTTGTGAATAACTTCGTCAATTCTCAACGGATTTTCAAAAATAAAACATCAAAAGACGCGTATTGAAAAGACGCATCCAACGGTGTTAAGTTTGTGCGTGTGTGTGTATGCCACCGGAAGTGGTGACCAGAAAACAGGTGTTTTTCAGTGTCCGGTTGGTATTGCCCTTCAAAAGTGCGCGAATCGATTTAAAAATACTGTAGAACGTTAAATGAGAACGTCCCGATTCGTTGAAGTGGTCTGCCGTTCCTGTGCGTTAAAAAACAACGGAGATATTAGCGCCCAAAGTTGGAGGTTTTTCGCGTTTCCGGTTTCATTTCCGGCCATACAATTTGTATGGGATTTTCCGGGGACCAGTTTTTCGTGAATAACTTCGTCAATTCTTGACGGATTTTCAAAAGTAAAACATCAAAAGACGCGTATTGAAAAGACGCATCCAACGGTGTTAAGTTTGTGCGTGTGTGTGTATGCCACCGGAAGTGGTGACCAAAAAACAGGTGTTTTTCAGTGTCCGGTTGGTATTGCCCTCTAAAAGTGCGCAAATCGATTTAAAAATACTGTAGAACGTTAAATGAGAACGTCCCGATTCGTTGAAGTGGTCTGCCGTTTCTGTGCGTTAAAAAACAACGGAGATATTAACGCCCAAAGTTTGAGGTTTTTCGCGTTTCCGGTTTCATTTCCGGCCATACAATTTGTATGGGAGGCGATTTCGTCTGGGCATTTGTATGGTGGTAGCACATGCGAAATAAGAAAATAGTGGTACTCACGGTCTTGGATGGTGAGATCCCTTACTGTAGTGAGTGCCGAGTCGTAGCACATGCGAACATTAGAAAATAGTGGTACTCACGGCCGTGGATGGTGAGCGACGAAATCGCGTGACGTCACAAGGTGCCGTGACGTCACAGGAGTAGTGTGTGAATATCAAACCGGAATCTCAAAATAGCGGCCAAACCAAGAGTGCCAGGACTTTGGTTCCACGTGGCCGACCCCCGATTCTGGCCCTGGGCCCTGTGGCCAAATTTGGCATTCCTACATGCCAAGGGGGGGGAGTTTTTCGCGGGTCAGTTTTTGGTGAATAACTCGGTGAGTTCTTGACGGATTTTCAAAAGTGACGCATCAAAAGACGCGTCTCGCAGAGGCGCATCCAACAAAAATTTGAGCGAGTGTGTACGGTCGGAATAGCGGAAGTTGTATGCGGAAAACCGGAAGTGCGTTTAGGTTTTCTCATTTTTGAAGGACTACGTACAAGTAGAGTCGCGGAGTTAAGTGTCCAGAAGGCTAAGTGGGAACGACCCGCTTCGATTGAGTGGTCTGCCGTTCCGGAGAGACGATTAGTTCCGGAGTTATCTGCCTGCAAAATTCGGATTTCCATTTGAGGAAATCGCGTGACGTCATAAGGTGCCGTGACGTCACAGGAGTAGTGTGTGAATATCAAACCGGAATCTCAAAATAGCGGCCAAACCAAGAGTGCCAGGACTTTGGTTCCACGTGGCCGACCCCCGATTCTGGCCCTGGGCCCTGTGGCCAAATTTGGCATTCCTACATGCCAAGGGGGGGGAGTTTTTCGCGGGTCAGTTTTTGGTGAATAACTCGGTGAGTTCTTGACGGATTTTCAAAAGTGACGCATCAAAAGACGCGTCTCGCAGAGGCGCATCCAACAAAAATTTGAGCGAGTGTGTACGGTCGGAATAGCGGAAGTTGTATGCGGAAAACCGGAAGTGCGTTTAGGTTTTCTCATTTTTGAAGGACTACGTACAAGTAGAGTCGCGGAGTTAAGTGTCCAGAAGGCTAAGTGGGAACGACCCGCTTCGATTGAGTGGTCTGCCGTTCCGGAGAGACGATTAGTTCCGGAGTTATCTGCCTGCAAAATCCGGATTTCCATTTCCGGTTCGGTCAACAAACAAGGTTAGTACGAGTTGGACCCACAGGTGGCGCTAGTGTCGCCAGGAGAAATATTCCATAGCCCACCCCACTTGGACCATCTAGCTACAGGCGTTTTTCTGGAAATCGTGAAATATTTCACGAAATATTTCATGAAATATTTCAACCTTGAAATATTTCAAAAGAGGACAAAATTTCCTTTCTGGGGAGCTGCCGGACGCCCGGATCGGACAAGCGGTTCCGGAGATATAGGGGTCTAAAAAGTTTGATAAGTAGTTTGATAAGTGTTATCGAACTCCAACACCGACTTATCAAACTTTCGGCAAATTCTTCAAAGTGGGATATCTCGGTAACCCCTCGGGCTAGAGGGACGTCCGAGGTATCGTTGGATAGGTCTCGGAGAGGAGCATCTTTTCGTCACCCCCCCGCCCCTCCCATATCCACCCCCTCCCCCTCAGGAAGGAAAAACCTCCCCACGCCAAGTAGGACATCGGTGCGGGGTATCATTCGAAAGGTCTGGAGGAGGGGCGTTGAGTCTCCACCACTCCGCCCACCTCCCACCCACCCCCCACGCAGAGCAGCAAAGAAATGGTGATCACCCGAACGTCGATGCGTGCTGCGTCGGTGGATTCGCGCGCGAAGACAGGAGCGGCCTCGGGTGTTGAACCGAGGGTGGTTGTCCAGCGACTACCAATGTCTTCCTCATCAACGGCTTCGCCTGCTGCTGTAGAGCTGAAACTCCTGCAGGAGGCTCTGCAGAGTATGGAGCGGAAATATGAGGAGATGCGGAAGCAGAACGAGAAGCTGCATGAGGAGCTAATTCGAATGTGTCAGATGTTCGAAGAGGCTAAGAAGGAGGCGCGCCTAGAGGCCATTCGGCGCGAAGAAAAGGCGGATGCGGAGATAGCGATGCTCCGTGTGGCTCACCAGCGTGATCGTGATGCGCTCAATGAGCTCATCGCGCAGGTGATTGGACATCAGCGTCCAGGAGAGGCAATCCGGCAATCCGCAAGCCCGCCAACCCCCATGCCGCGACGTCCATTGCAGATGCATGGACAACGGCAGCTGGAGGAGCAACAGTGGCAGCAGCAGCAGCAGCAGCAGCAGCAACATCGTGAGCAGCGGCAGCAGCAGCAGCAGCAGCAGCAACAGCGTCAGCAGAGTGCAGAGACGGCTATGGTGGTGCCGTCTTCGGACCAGGAAGGCGACTCCTGGACTGAGGTGGTGCGCCGTAAGCCGGCACGCCAACCGGCGAGAACGCAGCAGCAGCAGCAGCAGCAGTGGCCGCAGCTGCCACAACAACGGGCGAAGGTCCAGCGACAGGCGGTTGCAGGACCATCGTCACAGCAGCCCCAACAACAGCAGGGGCAACAGGCCTGGCGTAGCCAGCCTGCAACACGGCGAGGCGGAGGGCGTCAACGGCAGCGCAAAATCAAGCCGGACGCAATTGAGATTGCTCCAGCCGAGGGACAAACCTGGACCGAGGTTTACCAGGTTGTGCGTGGGGCTCCAGAGATGGTGAAATACGCAGAGGCCCTCGGAGTCGGACGACGCACCACACGCTCCCGACTCGTTATGGAGCTGAAGGAGAGCGCGAACGCTGCAGAGGTGCTGCAGTGCATCCAAGACGTGTGCGCGAAGGCGGAACTGCCGGCATCAGCACGATTGGTGACTCCCACGGTCGACATCCGGATGGACGCGGTCGACCCTTTAGCGGAGGAGACACACGTGGCGAAGGCACTCTCCGAGCTATGCCAGCACACCGTGGAGGAGACTTCGGTTCGGCTGCGACCAGCGTGGGACGGCACGAAGGTGGCGATAGCGCGGGTGACAACGAAGGCGGCAGAGGAGCTGGACGGGAAGTTTGTCAAAATCAAGTACACGTCCTGCCTGATCCGGAAGGTGGCTCCAATGCAGACGCGGCAGCAACGTTGTTACAAGTGTCTGGAGATGGGACACGTCCGGGCAGCGTGCACGAGCGAAGTCGACCGCTCGGCCAGCTGCATTCGTTGCGGGAAGCCGGATCATCAGGCGAAGAGCTGCACGGCGGAGGTGTGCTGTGCCGTGTGCAGCGGTCCGCATCCGGTCGGGCATCTGACGTGTCGACGCTAAAGGTGCTGCAGATCAACCTTGGGCGGAGCAGGACAGCTCAGGACCTGCTGATGCAGACGGCTCGCGAGATGGATGTTCAGGTGGTGCTTGCCTGTGAGCTGTATCGGCCGCCTCGAGATGATCCGCGATGGGCTGTTGATGAGGAGTTGAGCGTGGCGATCGTCGCAACGGGGGCTTACCCCATCCAGCGTCTGTGGGGAAGCGTCGTCCCGGGACTGGTGGTTGCCACGATAGCGGGAGTTACGTTCGCCAGCTGCTACGTGTCGCCCAGCAGCGGTCTTGATGACTTCGAGGAGTTTCTTGGTGCGGTGGAGGTGTCGCTGGTGGGACATACAACATCAGTCCTGGCTGGGGACTTCAACGCCTGGAACGAGGAGTGGGGGAGTGCGCGCACTACCCGGAAGGGGCAGGAGCTCCTAAGCGTGGTGGAGCAGCTGGCGCTGCAGACGCTGAACCGTGGCAACGTGCCCACCTTCAAGGGCAACGGGGTTGCACGGGAAAGCGTCATCGACGTCTCCTTCGCCAGCCAATCCATTGTGCGGCCGGACTCATGGCGCGTGCTTAACCGCTTCTCCGGCAGCGATCACGAGTACATCGAGTTTCAGGTGGAGGTTCCGGGTCAACGGAACAAGCGACGTGGCCAGCAGCACCAAAGCCAAGCAGCAGCCAGTGACGGGACAGCCAGGCATGCCGGAACTCGGTGGAAGACGACGCAGTTCGTCCGGAAGAGCTTTGACATCGCCCTCACAGTCGGCCGCTTCGGACAGGTCGACACTCCGGAGGGGCTGGTTGGCGGACTCACTCGGGCGTGCGATGAGACCATGGAGAGAGTACACGGGGCTACCTTCCACCGCAAGCCCCAGGTGTACTGGTGGTCTCCGGACATCGAGCGCTTGAGGGAAGAGTGCGAAGCAGCGGAGGCAGCCCATCGCCGGGCTCAACCGTCGGAGCGTGCTGCGACGTCTGCCGGACTGCAGGACTGTCGTCGTTTGCTGCAGGCCAGTATCCAGAACAGCAAGGAGAGCAGCCTTCAAGAGCTGATTGACGGCGTCGAGGCTGAGGTGTTCGGTCTTGGGTACAAGGTTGTGCGAGCGAAGCTTCGCGGCCGGGCGCCACCGGAAACGGACCGCGCTGTTCTTGGTCCGATCGTCGACGCCTTGTTCCCGGAGCATCCAGCGTTCGAGTGGCCGGACATCGAAGCGAGCACCGCCTCACACGTCGCTCTGAGGCCGGTCACGAGCTCGGAGGTCCTGCTACTGGCTGAGCGGATGGCGTCGTCCAAGGCGCCAGGGTTGGACGGCATCCCGAACACTGCGGTAAAAGCAGCGATGCGGAAGCACCCGGAGGTCTTCGTGGACGTGTACAACCAGCTGCTCGAGCGAGGCGAGTTTCCTGCGTCGTGGAAGGAGGCTCGACTTGTGCTGATCGCGAAGCCGGGCAAGCAGCCGGGCGACCCGTCATCAAATCGTCCGCTGCTCATGCTGGGAGCAGTCGCCAAGGGGTTCGAGCGGGTGATCCTGGATCGACTGAACGACCACTTGGAGAACAGCGATGCTCCGCGACTGTCGCCAAGGCAGTACGGGTTCCGGCGCGGCCGTTCCACGATACAGGCCATCGAACGTGTGATCGAGAGGGGGCAGCACGCGAGGACGTTCCATCGCACCAACCAGCGGGATCCTCGATGTCTGGTGGTGGCAGCACTGGATGTCAGGAATGCCTTCAACTCCGCCAGTTGGGAGGCGATCGCGGCTGCCCTGCAGAAGCTGCAAGTTCCGGTAGCCCTCCAGAGAATGTTGCGCAGCTACTTCTCTGAGAGGAGGCTGGTGTATGAAACCAGCGAGGGACCAGTGCGGCGAACGGTCACGGCGGGCGTTCCACAGGGCTCAATCCTGGGCCCGACTCTGTGGAACGCCATGTACGACGGCGTGCTTCGGCTGGCGCTACCCGAGGGCGCTGAGG